>NW_027493936.1:0-310076 GCF_021521415.1 Bidens hawaiensis | reverse complement strand
AAGTCCCTATAAACATAATGATTGACTACATGATGATGAAAGGTGAATAGCATTGTTGATTGATAAATTAGATGAAGACAATACGAATGCTAAAACATTTTGAAATTACACGTGACTATATGTCTATACAAACACACTATGAAATGTTAAACCTAACAAATTAGGAGTATAGCGTGGTCTGTGAAGACCATGAGACTATGTGGGCGGAAGGGGGGCACAATAGTAACAAACTAAAGTTGAGTATGGCCTATGAGCTAAGTTCTGCTGCAACTTAATAAACTAAAGTTGAGTATGGCCTATGAGTCAAGTTCTGCTGCAACTTAATAAACTGAAGTTGTGTATGGCATATGAGCCAAGTTCTACTGCAACTTAATAAACTAAAGTTGAGTATGGTGTAACGTCCGTTAATTTCTGTTAAGTGTTGGAAGCTATGTACAGTTTGTATAATTTTCGGGTCTGATCGGCGTTCTTCGGGGACCTCCTCGTCACTTCTGTAAGTTAAATTCCTTAACCTTTCGCCCAAGTTATCACAATTTTCAACCTCAAGGGGCTAGAGTGTAACATTTAGTTTTGTATCATGAAAAACCCTAGCCACCCCCTTAATTCCGATCGGCAACTTCTAGGGGGGTTCTCCTTGTTTTTTGTGCATTCCGACCATTCTCCAGCCTCTAAAGTTCAATTCCAGGTCGGTGCTAACTTTATACGAGTCTTTTACACCTTAATCATCATTATATTCCGCGTATTGATCGAAAAATCGCTTATTCTAGGCTTAACTAGTGGCTGTCCATTTGAGTACTTTCGGGGCTGTTTGAATTGAAGTTCTTGCTCCATAATCTTCTTAGGTATGTCTAGTGTAACATAATTTAATATCGTGAGCTATGGTTTTCGTTTGATTGGTCAATTAGTGATAGATTGAAAACTAGTGTTTGGTTGTCTACATTGTTAAATTGTTGCGTTTAGCAAGAGGTTTGAAGGAATTAAAAACCAATTCAGTTTGTGGAGCTTCGGTTTGTTATATGGGCTATGGAAGAATTATTTTTATAAGTATTGGGGCTGAATTGGTTGTCGGTTACTCAAACGGGCCGGTACAACGCGAATTTGCGTTTATTGGTAATTAGTGTGTTGTGCTTGCGAATTACCGACCCATCCAACTCGTGCGGTGTCGTGTGTACTTGTCGGCTGTGATTTTATTAAATTTGGTACAAAGGGGCTGAGTTGGTTGTTAAGTGCATAAACAACTCATAAACGCGCATATTCATCTCATCTAGCAACTTTTAGGGAGAATTTGGGAATCCTTTGTCCCCAGGATTATATAAGGGTGGTTTTGGTATATACAACGCCCCATGGGATGTTGTAAATGAATTTGATGAGGTCGGGGCTCTAGGTAACTCAAGCAGCGTAAGAATGACTCGTAGGATAAACGAGTCGATCGGTACCATTAGTAACCCTTGTGCATAATCTGACAGGTGTTTGAGTTATGGGAATACTTAGGGGTCCTCTAGCTCGTTGTAATTGTGTGCCTCGTGTCAGGTGAGTTCATGATGCCCCTTTTTACTTTTTACGTTTTGGGCTAGTATACACACCTACTTGTTTTACCCGTTAAACTGTTTAAGTGACTGCGTATAGGCTTACTTGAAGTAGTTGTATTTTAAGATGCATTATACATATTACCCTATGACCTATACCTGTTGAATCATATTAGTTCATTGTGATTAAGCTATATGTATGTGTGTGTGTGTGTATGCCTATTGATGTGTGTACTTGATGAACTTACGTGTAAACGTGCCTTTGGGTGTGTATGTTTGTATGGATTGTGGCCGGGTCAAATATATTATTTGGGTTCTTGAAACCCATGGTGGAGAGGCCCGTGTTGCATATTCATGATTTGGACGGGTCAAATATATTACTTAGATCCTTGTCTTCGTGACTTGTGATCCGTGGTGGGGAGGCCCGTCTCTTGCTAAACCCGCAATCGGGTCCAATATATTACTCGGGGTAACCCAAGGTGGAGAGGCCCGTATTGCGTAGATTTTATGTAATAGCGTCCAATATATTACTCGAGTTACGACTCGTGGTGAGACGCCCGTATCACGTATTGTTTTCTGCTACCGGGTCCAATATATTACTCGAGTTACGACTCGTGGTGGAGAGGCCCTTGTTATCATAAATACTTTAAAAGGAAAAATATGTATTTATTAAATTATGATTTTCGGTTTTTTTTTTGTGCTTCAAACTGATTCATAAATATTGATTATATAAAACTTGAACTCACTCAGCTTTAGCTGACTTTGTGTGTATTTTAGTTTGAGTTGCAGGTTAAGGACTCGAGATTTCCGATTGGACGTGCTAGAGACTGCTCGGACTGTTGAAGGCATTCCTAGTCAGAAATTTGAAATAAAACAGACATTTTTATTTACATTTGATTTTTGGGCACTTGTACCCGGGTTGGGATTTTGATACTTAACCTTTTTCCGCTACTTATTGTTTGGAACCTTTTTCCCGGTTTTTGGGCATTTTTAATACACATGAATTTCCGCTGTTAATTTACTATGAAATGGTTTTTAAACAAAACGAATGGTTTGGTTTTAAACTTTTAGTGAAATTGTAGATATGATTACCAACTATAGGATTCCCGGGATTCGGGGTCTTACATATGGCCTATGAGCCAAGTTCTGCTGCAACTAAATAGACTAACTTGATTATGGCATGAATGCCAAGAAAATGATGTGATTGTATATATTGTGGGCGGAAGGGGGGCCACAGTGATTGATAATACGTGGGAACTACTATACATGTTTATATATATATATATATATATATATATATATATATATATATATATATATATATACGTATTATGTGGATAGGCGTAAGAAATAGTATAGCACTGGAAATACTAGATATATATATACACACACCGTGTAATAGTTGATTTTAGGTGGAACTGTTGTCGGCGGAGGGGGGCCACAGTGCTTGATTTTACGTGGAACCGTTGTGGTTGGAAGGGGGAGCCACAGTGGTTGATTTTATGTGGAAAATAGAGGCACGTAATACGAACGAATAGTCACGATTTTATCATAGATTCAAACTTATATCATAAACTTACACACATACATATGCGCATACAAACATACAAATGTACATATACACAAACGCAAATACATTATTACATATGCGCGTACATACAAACTATGACTGTGTTGTATGCATAACCGACTTCGTTAAAACTTATGAAACTTACCAATTATTCGTAGTTGACTTGTTTTTAACATACTTTTCAGGTATTCAGAAAAGTGGAGTAGATTTCTTATATGCTACGTGTTTGGATTGTGATCGATGCTGTGTAAATTGGTACAAGCATTCGAGTTAGGAGTAAAGTAGCATAACGGACTGGATTGGTTTGTATCACCTAGTTTGTAAATATAGTTAGATCGATGTAATATAATTCAAATTAGTTAATAATATTTCCTTATGAACCATGTGTTTGATATCAATTGTGTCTGTTACATTACCGTTTTACGCTTCAGCAAATCGCTTAACGGGGTGTGACAGAAGTTGGTATCAGAGCCAGGATTATAAAAGATTAGGTTATCCCTTAGGATACCTATAATATAACCGTAGACTCGATTATCCATGGGAAAATTAATAGTAACGATATATACTGATGGATTCCGGGGTAAGGTGAACTCGTAGGGCAAGTGAATTATTATGGTCCGGAATATAATAACAGACTTGCTTGTACGAGGGAATTCGAGGAGAAGTCGCGGAACATACCGATAGGTAAAAATGGCAACATACGTGTACAAAGGTAATGTGGAGTAGATATGTAACGTGCATACTTGTTTATCTGAGACAAGGTATATGGATATGTGTACGTACAGTACTGACGATAATATTAAATCTTATCGTAAAAAATATTATTTTCAATTATAATCAATATTAATTCTTATTACTATTAAAATTTTAATTTATTAAGACAAATACTATATTTTATTATAATTAATATTATACCTGGTCATAACAAAAAAAAATATTTTATTTTTTCCCTAATTAATAATATCCTCTACTCTGATCAAAACTATCAAAAAAAATAAAAAATAAAATATTATTTTATGACTAACCGTTGCACCGAAAGATATCGAGATTGGGTAGCTTTATATTGGATGAAGAACCGGTGTTGCCTGTAAACGAGAATACGAGAATGCTCTAACGAGTTCAAACTGAATCTTGTGATATGGCGGAACCATAAATGGGCTTAATATTCAAGGCCCTGGAAAGAACCGTAGGAGGTGTGACCTACATACAATCATTTTAAGATGGTACAACACTTTTCAGCTTGGGTCTAATCTTTATCTTATCTACTCATTTCTTTGACATTAAACTAAATTGTTTTCCAGTTATCTTTCCGTTTCTGTTGTTAAAAAACAATCACTATCCCTGGGAAGTACCTAGTGAGGAGTCCGATTTATCGAATTATAAATATAATAATTACTTATTGAGTCCCCAATTCTATAACAGACCGTGACTGCCAGTACATATAATGTACTAACGATATTTCAAAAAGAAATAATAATAATAATAATTCCCTTTACATATCACCAGTGCAACTAACTCTGATGAACCTCTCTAACTAGCAAACTCTTCAAACCATTTGTGTACGAGAACCTCCAACATCTCATATATTTTGCTATTCCAATTGGTTTATTATAGAAGAGACACCCCATGCTCAAGAATCGATGATGTGCCCTGACTAGAATGGGACATATTTACCCTCAACCAGTAAATTACCACTTTTAGTAAACCCGGCATGCTTACGGATGTTGAATGACCTGGTTAAAGAACATATTCTATATTTATATTTAACAACATTCAGATGTAAAATGGAGTATACAAGTGCATTCCTATTATAACACACTGATTAAACTCATAACGGTCAGATGTCTACGTACAGGAGAGGCCGAACAAAAGCAGTTGCCCAATGATGGGATCGTACCAAAATAATTGTCGTGCGAGTTGTGAACCGTTCACAATTGTTATAATGTGTACTTGGATAGATAAGGATAATACGGTATTGTTGTGTATATCATCTTTTTGATACTCCATGCAAGCATCTAATAGTGTGTGCTATACTGATATAGAGGAAAATCTGGGCCTTCCGTTACAATACTGACCCTTACCGGGTTAAAATTTCTTGTAAGTTAGTGGCAACTTTTGATATATACATACAAACAACGGCCTTTGTTAGACTAAATTTATATACTATCCTTAGTATATAGACTCAAGAACAGATCCATGTGATACATATGTGATATTTTAAATACCTGATTGCTTGTTAATGTGATTTCTTTTGTGATGAGTCGTGTAGCAAACTGTTAATTGCGATATGATTGATTACTGTTATAGAATGGCCCCAGAGAAAACAAGCATACAATCATAGGCAGTTGTGGGCGAGATGATTGTTCGGCAACTGTAGGCAGTAATTCCGACAGTTGCAGAACGATTCGCTGCTAGCATAAACAAGGCAATGAATACAAATCAAATGTCGAACACTAATACGGCCGCGAATACTATTTCGTCGCCCAATACTATTGCAGTTACAAATGTTATTGTACGACCCCGAATCCAGGGAATCCCACAGTTGGTAATCATTTCAAAAACTTATAAAAATTTAAAACCAAGGAAAACTTCGTTTTATTTAAAACCAATTTAGAGTAAGCGTACAACCCAAAGACGTAACATTCCAAGTAATAACATCAGGGTCGAGCATACGTACAACCCAAACACGTAACATTCCATCCGAGTAATAACATCAGGGTCGAGCACACGTGCAACCCAAACACGTAACATTCCATCCACCGTATGCAAACACAAAGTAAGTATACGTAAACATCCTTAGTCGATAAAGACTAATTAACATCGCCAATCATTGCCATATAGTAACACGTGTATAAATATTATTCCAAGATATACCATACTACAAGTAAGCTATGGTCCATAAGGTATCACATGTGTATACATACTTAAATATCATCACAAAATATACCATAGTACAAGTGAGTCTATGCAAAATCATTTAAGCGGTTTATTAAGTAAAAACAGTTCGATGTCTATGCTAGCCCAAAACTTGAAAAGGGTGAAAAGGGGCATCATGAACTCACCTGACAAGAGGCATATGATCACCACAAGCTAGAGAACTCCTAAGTATTTCCACAACTCACACGTCTGTCGGATTATACACATTAATTACTAATGATACCGAAGCGACTCGTTTACCCTACAAGGTGTTCTAACATGGTTTGAGTTACCTAAGGCCTCGACCTCACCAATTTCAATTATAACAGCCCCCGGGGCCTTATATTTACCAACATGACCCTTAGATACCCCGGGAATAAAGAATTCCCAAATTGCCCCCGGAAGTGCAAGGAAAGACGAATATGTGCGTTTACGAGTTGTTTAGGCACTTAACATCCAACTCAGCCCCGTGTGGACCAAATTTGAAAATTCACAGCCTACTAGCCCACATGACACTACACGAGTTGGATGGGTCGGTAACTCGCAAGCACAACGCACCAACTACCAAATAAACGCGAATTTGCGTCGTACCGAGCCGTTTAAGTAACCGACAACCAATTCAGCCCCAATACTTACAAAAATCATTTTTCCACAGCCCGTATATCAAACCAAAGTTACACTAACTGAATTGGTTGTTAGTTCCCTCAAACAACGCGCTAGACGCAACAATTGACAAACTAGACAACCGAAACCTAGTTTTCACTTCATCAACAATAGACCACTCTAACGAATGCCAAAGCTCATAATACTAAAGTATGATATACAAGACATACCTAGGAAGATGATGGAGCAAGAACATCAATTAAAACAGCCCCGAAAGGACCTCAATTGGTTAGCCACCGGTTAAGTCCTAAACAGAAAGAATTGATCAATAACGAGTATAAGAAGTGGATTTTAGCATGCAAAGACGTATTTTATTACAAAGGAAGAACCTAGAAATAAATTATGAAATATATACCAGAGTTTAATAATTGTCTTAGGTTTATAAAGATATTTTTATTATATTTTTCTAGTAGACACAAAAATTATAAAAATTCCTCCAACACCAAAATGTACATGCGGCTATTTCAGTGGGCAACAAAATGGTTTTATTTTTATAAAAAGTATTACCAAACCAAATTAAACTATTCCAATTGGTTTTGATTCCTAACTCAAAATATTAAGTTTCAGAAGTGGAACCAACTAATTTGGACTTCTCAAAAAAGAGTTATGATGTTGGGAAGACAAACTAGAATCCGTCATCCCGAATCAGCTTTGACACTCGATCTTATAAAATCATAAAAACCATTCAAATCTAGTCCAAAAATTACAAATTATACCTTTCTGGAAACTAGACTCAAAGTAAAACATCATGGAATCAAGAATCGGTCAAAAATAATCAATTTTCATCGAGTTACAGACCAAGAAATAAACGAGTATGAATCTGTCAGCAACTGTTTTAATCAAAACTCAAACCCTAACATGATTGTGACATCTCTAGGGTTCAATAACCGGTTTAATGGTGAAAAGGACAATCCCTTGACATAATACTAACCTTTAATTAGTCGGGAGGGGCTGGAACATGCTTGAAGTGGCACAAAACACGAGATGGAGACTGCACCAGAGAGACCGATCGGACTGAGGTAAGAGGGAGGGAAGAGTTAGGGTTAAAATATAAAACTGTTACACTTTGGCCCTCCAACTTGCAATTGGTATAACTTATTCCTAAAACTTATTAACAGTACTGTTAAGATTACCACAAGAGGCCCCTCAAGTTCGAAGATCAAATCCCGAATACTTCACAAACTCTACAACCGTGCATGCCGTCAAACGAAGATTAGCGGTTGTTACATACAAGTATAGCCCTTCGAATTATGAGAGGTGATTTCTGTCTTGAGTAAAAAGATGGATGTATGGGCTTTTAAAACGTATTCCAAGGTTTTAAGTTAGAAAGATGAAACCCCGACTTTTAAACGAACATTTATAAATAATCGAGCCGATTAACGAAATTTACGGGCGTTACAGTTATTCTCCCAACAAATACTAACATTGTCACGAATAATACTTCCCCACTAAACAGTAATGTTACTACCAATATTAATAAATTTCCCCACTAAATGCCATTTGCAACGAAAATCTCCTACCGAACATAAATATTGGTCGTAACGGGAATATTCGTTTAAACAATTTATGTCGTACAATCCTGTAAATTTTAGTGGTGCTAAAAGATCAAATGGATTAGTAAAATGAATCGAAGCGATAAAACCTGTTATCAATATTAGTAGTTTCCGTTAGATTGCACGCTAAATATGCTACTAGTATGCTTCTTGGCCACGCCCTTAGGTGGTAGAAAACAATTGTACGAATTCGGGAACAAGATGTAATTATCCGCATGACTTGGGCAAGACATAAAACCTCTATATCGTAACATTTTCGTCCAAGGAATGAAATCTTGAAATTAGAATACGATCCCGGGAAATTGAAAGCGATAGGTGCGAACCAATTGGAATACACAAATCGTTTTAACGATCTGGTTCAACTAGTGCCAATATTAGTAGCCCCATAAGTAGGGACTTGAGTTAATCCAGTTAGCCACTTAACTTTCGAGAATGTTGTGACACAAGTCGGTATGGTAGCTTTTGATTTGGTCAGAAATGGTATGTTGAGAATGCCCGGGGAATCATCTAGCACAAAACGAACCAATCATGAAACAGGGGTACAAGATGTATGACCAATTAAACGTGTGCTCCCTACAACTTAAACCGATACTGCAATCAGCTTTAATTCCGACGAGCAATATACAATGAACCTTCGCCAAAGTGTGGGAAATGTAAGTATTATCACGAAAGGGAATGTCGAACGAATGCATGTCATAAAGGTGGGAGGAGTGGACACTATGCCCGTAGCTGTGGAACCATTATGAGCACTGTAAACCGACCATTCTAACCACACCATTCACAGCTACCCCAACCGCAACCAATTCGCTCACAATCCATGACAAACCATTATGCTTACTATGAGTGTGCTAGTATAAGACGCTCCAAAAATAACTGTCCCAGGTTACACTAAGAACAAACATCGACGTCTAACTAGGCTAGAGGCCGTATTCAGTGATTGAATCAGATAGAACACGACAAGACCTAAATATAGTGAAGGGTACATTCGTAAATGCTTCCGTTTCGTTGTTATAAGTACCGATAGAAGCCCTATTCCATCTAACTTCTTGGCCTTGGGAAAATATATAGTAGTTTGTAAATGAATAGATCCCCATACTAGATGACCCACTCAAGATAACACTATAACTGTTAACCATAATGTTTAGAAACTACCCTCTCAATATGAACAACTAATTATTCTTTATCGATCCACCCCAATGGAATTGGGGAGTTGTTAAGTAATAGTCAGTATGGACTACTTATTTGAATTCAAAACGAAAGTCGTATGCAAGGGTAGAACTGTCAGAGTACCTCTTCCTGATAAAGAAGTGATCCAGTACCTAGAGAAAAACCTGGTATCATAGTGCCTTTCGTATCCCATCTTAAAGTATATATTAAAATAGTTACACCAAGGAAATTATATAGACCCCAGCTGGATAAACACTTTTCCAGTATTATCTAAATTTTTATTCTCCTAACACAAAAAGACCGAGGTTATGAATGAAATGAAACAAAGTAATAGCATATACCCCCCAATAACTAAAAGCGGATGAGAAGAATTATACTATCCGTGACCAGAAATATGGAACGGTTGATTTTGCACCTTTGATCTGGAGGCACTACTTGTGTACTACTAACTGTACAAGTTACAGGAACCACAAAAACCTACGATCTATAAGTAATCAAAAGAAGTTGAATATTAGGTAATGCAGATGAGTGAAGTTGTTAAACAAATATTACTGTGAAAACTGACGAAATACCTTACTGTAAGAACCGAAACTTGAACTTTAAGCTTATAGCCTCAATGACCGGGTTATGAACGAGGAAAAGTCATTCCAGATGTTCTATTAGACCAAGTACTAGTGTAAGGTATTAAGATGTAAGGGAAATTTATGGATGAGCTGGTATGAGAAAGATTATAGTCACATATGTTGTAAAGATGTACCCTATACTAAGTTAAGCCGGAATATCAAAAACCTTCGGGATATACCCCAATGGAAAGGGGGAACAAATTACAATGGACCTCTCAACACTTGCTCCTAAAACATACCGAGAAAGCAATGCAATCTGGATGACAATTCATTGACTGACCCAATTTGCATACTTCCTTCTGATCTGTAACCACTACACAACTGAAAAACTCACCTTATGTTAATAATATCGTATCCTGACATAGTGAGCTTATTTTAACTATTTCAGGTCGAGAAAGCCATTCCACCTCGTATCCTGAATAGACCTGAGCACGGTCTACCATCCTCTAACAAAAGACCGAACCAAATAAATTATTCAAACATTAGAGGAAAGTGGGAATGGTACCTTCTACCAGTTTAATCCTTGTACACTAATAGTTATCATAATATTATATAAGAGGCTATACCCTGTGTTATATGAGCAAAAATGTAAATTGCCACTTTATTAAACTGAAAACTGGCGACACCCAAAATACAAAATCCAATTCGATTTCGGGAACCATAGATAAAGCTCATAATATTAGTAACAAACTGAAAGCCGCTTGAGGCTAACCAGAGGACTACACCGATATATGTGAGAAGCTAACGATATTGGAAAATGTTAGTTGAGTTAATGAAACCGATGAGTTGACTCTAAAATACATGGAACCGTACAAAATTGCCTCGAAGGTTAATCCTGTAGGATATTAACCAAAACTAATTCACTCACGATACTTATATATATATCGAATCAGAACGAGTGCCTTACTGATAAGGCGAAATTAGTACCACTTAAAAACTTATACAGAACTAAATTTTGTAAATGAGCCCGTGAAATGTTGAATGAGAAAAATCAAACAGTTACGACACAATAAAATTTCATTGAATAAAGTTTGGTGGAATCCACAATGGGGAACCAAATACATTTGGAAACTGAAGAATGAATTCCGAAACAAATGATTACAACTATTCCCTAAAGGGGCACATTTAGTATATCAAATTTCTGGGAAGAAATTTCTTAACTGGGGGAGAACGTGACATTCGTGACAAAACCGAGTACACCTTGGGATTTACAAACCGAATAAGCGATTAACTCATTATTGCGTATCGAACTAACGATTAACCAAACAGATCTGGTTATGACCCAGATATCTCATGGGGGGGCATATACAAGTGATAACGTGTGTATGTGCCAACATATTGATATTATGGCTTTAGTACGATAAACATGCTCGTTTAACCACCCGCTATGAACTTAAACGCGAAAGATAGTTACGAAACAAGCATTGTATCATCCATTAAGCTGAAAAGGACTTACAAAACACTTATCTGGGACGTTTTAAGTGATCCGTGAAAATATTTTCAATTTTTACAAACAAATGGTATGTTTTTCTAATTTAACAAGAAATTGGCCGAAAAACACTCGTTTTCGCGCTTTTTGTCGCACCCGATATACTTTTTTTTGCCAAAAACCGATCCCGAAATAAACTTGGACTCAGGATTCATCTTCGGTTAAGCAAAACAAGACTAATGGGCCAAATTTGGGCCCAAAGGGGGCCCAACAAGCCCAGCCCACCAAAGTGGACTCAAAACCTCCTTTTATTATTATTATTTGTTTGCTTTATAATTAAGAAAGAACAAGATATTTTAGACAAACTTCCAGACCATTTTTGGCATATACTTGTTGTTCTTCATCACACACTCAAGAAACCAAGGTAAATCTATCTATTTTGATTACTTAAACCTTGATTAAACATGTTTAATTTCATAAAAACATACTTTGATTACCAATAATCACCTATAACTATGAAAAAACCCTAAAAATTGTCCTAAAACATGTTTTAATCATACACATGGTTAGGAATCATAATCATACACTTTTTTGGCCATAAACACGGATTAGGGGATTTAAATGACGTTTTTACGGTTCAAAAGTTTGGTTTAAATCCCAAACTGAAACCCTAAGTTCCAAGGCTATTTTGATGACGATGCAAGTTTGGTTTGTGATATAGGACCTGTAACTACCTTACATAGAAGCACAAGAACCCGGGAATTTGAATAAGAGAGCGAAAACGAACGAAAACCACAAAGGTAATACCGAATTGTTCGTTTATGGGCTGTTTAGGGTTAGATTGTTATGTGCATATTTTTAGCTTTTAAAATTTGGTAGGGACATTAGGGACCATATGAATGAGTCCCTGTCCAAATTTGTTAATTTTTCGACTATCCGAGAATATTTGAAGAATTTATTACCGAATAGGGGTGTTTATTTGGTAAAAATACTTAAAATGCTTGAAAAATTATGAAATTTTGTGAGGAACTCAAATTTTGTATAATATGATAACATGTGAAATTTGGGGTCATTTGGAAACCCTAGCTATGCTTTGTGGATTCGCGTTTATTTGGATTTTCATAATCGATTTTGGCTCGAAAAGGATATTTGGCAAGGTTGTTAGCTTTTGGAAATTTTAATGGTTGTTTTGGGAAGTATTTTGATCACTCAGGAATTTTTCTGGATTTTTTAGGATATCGTTTGGTATAAACGGACGATTTTCGAGCTAAATATAACATATAAAATGAATTTTTATAAATTAATAAATCAATAAAAAAAATCCAGAAATATTTTTATAAAAATCTACATATTTAAATTGAAGTGTCTAAATTTTCACAATTTAATGATAAACGGATCATTATTTGTGCTAATTTGAACATTAAACAAATTCAATTATGATAAAAAAAAACCGACGGGTTTTCGATTAATGAACCTGTTAAAATATCAACAGTGATCAAAAAGCATTTTTTTCGGGTTAATTAAGTAAAAACGAACTTTTGTGAGAAATCCGGACAATTTGGATAGATTGTGTGCATTTTTCTCCAAACCAAACTTAATAAATGGAGATGAGCCATGTGGCGAATCCAGACCCCTAAACAGTAATCTTTTTTTATAACTTAATCATTTTATCAACCAATGCGTTTACCCAAGTTTACATACACATACCTGTTTTCCAAACACGTAAACGAGCATCTTGGCCTAGCTAGTGAAATGGGGAAACAGAGCCAAGTTCAATTTTAAGTATTAGACATTGAACAACATCACAAACTAAGCCTATCGACACTTTCTGGACATGACAGCTACATCCGGACTAGCTATACAACCCAGTTTAGTATGAGGATTATAATAATATTAAAATATTAATATTATTATAATATTGATTATAGGGACTAAGTGATAGCAAGGGAAACGAACCCCGAGCTTACATTACACTGAGTACCTACTAAACCGTGAGTTTCATGACCCCTCTTTTCAAACTGTTTACGAACTTTTTGGGTGAAAGACATGTTATACGTGTAACCTATCCGAAAACAGTTCATGATATAAATTATCTGAATGCTCTTATACGATAAGTCCCTATAAACATAATGATTGACTACGTGTTGATGAAAGATGAATAGCATTGTTGATTGATAAATTAATGAAGACAGTACGAATGCCAAAACATTATGAAATTACACGTGACTGTATGTCTATACAAACACAATATGAAATGTGAAACCAAACAAATTGGGAGTATAACTTGGTCTATGAAGGCCATGAGACTATTGTGGGCGGAAGGGGGGCCACAATAGTGACAAACTAAAGTTGAGTATGGCCTATGAGCCAAGTTCTGCTGCAACTTAATAAACTGAAGTTGAGTATGGCCTATGAGCCAAGTTCTGTACAACTTAATAAACTAAAGTTGAGTATGGCCTATGAGCCAAGTTCTGCTGTAACTTAATAAACTGAAGTTGTGTATGGCATATGAGCCAAGTTCTGCTTCAACTTAATAAACTAAAGTTGAGTATGGCCTATGAGCCAAGTTCTGCTGCAACTAAACAAACTAACTTGATTATGGCATGAATGCCAAGAAAATGATGTGATTGTATATATTGTAGGCGGAAGGGGGGCCACAATGATTGATGGTACGTAGGGCCACATACATATATATATACACACACACACATATATATTATATGAATAGGCGTAGGAAATACTAGATATATATATATACACAGTGTGTAATGGGTGGTTTTACGTGAAACCGTTGTGGGCGGTAAAAGGGCCACAGTGGTTGTTTTACGTGGAATCGTTTTGGTCCGAAGTGGAAGCCACAGTTGTTGATTTTATGTGGAAAATGGAGGTACGTAGTACGAACGAAGAGTCACAATTATCCATAGATTCAAACTTATATCATAAACATACACATACATATGTACATACGAACATACAAATGTACATATATACAAACATAAATACATTTTTGCATACACGCGTATATACAAACTATGACTCTGTGGTATGCAGAACCAACTTCGTTAAAACTTATGAAACTCACCGACTATTCGTAGTTGACCACAACGGTTCCACGTAAAATCAACCATTACACAGTGTGTGTGTATATATCTAGTATTTCCTACGCCTATCCACATAATATGTGTGTGTGTGTCTGTGTGTATAAACATGTATGGTAGTTCCCACGTACCATCAATCATTATGGTCATCCTTCCCCCCACAATATATACAATCACATCATTTTCTTGGCATTCATGCCATAATCAAGTTAGTTTGTTTATTTGCAGCAGAACTTGGCTCATAGGTCATAGTAAACTTTACTTTATTAAGTTGTAGCAGAACTTGGCTCATAGGCTATACTCAACTTTAGTTTATTAAGTTGTAGCACAACTTGGCTCATAGGCCATACTCAACTTTACTTTATTAAGTTGCAGCAGAACTTGGCTCATAGGCCATACTCAACTTTAGTTTCTTACTATTGCGGCCCCCCTTCCGCCCACAATATTTTCATGGCCTTCACAGACCACGTTATGTTCCCAATTTGTTAGGTTTAACATTTCATAGTGTGTTTGTTTAGACATATAGTCATGTGTAATTTCATAATGTTTTGGCATTTATGCTGTCTTCATCTAATTTATCAATCAACAATGCTACTCACCTTTCATCAGCACGTAGTCAATCATTATGTTTATAGGGACTTTTCGTATAAGAGCGTTCAGATAATTTATATCCTGAACTGTTTTCGGATAGATAATGTATATAAACATGCATTTCACCCCAAAAGTTCATAAACAGTTTGAAATGAGGGGTCATAAAACTCACCAACTATTCGTAGTTGACCTGTTTTTAACATGCTTTTCAGGTATTCAGAAAAGTGGAGTAGATTGCTTATGTGCTACGTGTTTGGATTGTGATCGATGCTATGTAAATTGGTACAAGCATTCGAGTTAGGAGTAAAGTAGCATAACGGGCTGGATTGGTTTGTATCACCTAGTTTGTAAACAAAGTTAGATCGATGTAATATAATGCAAATTAGTTAGTAATGTTTCTTTATGAACCATGTATTTGATATCAATTGTGTCTGTTACATTACTGTTTTACGCTTCCGCAAATCGCTTAACATGGTGTGATATATGTTTACGTATCTAATTGTCAAATCTTGTGCGTGTTAGAACCAGAAAAGAGGCGATCAAGTTAGTTTCACTCTTACATCTCCATTTTAGGTTAGTTTTGAAAGGTCTCCATTTCAGGTTAGTTTTGAAATCAAAAGGTCACTCATATTGATTTTCGTTGCTATTCCGGGGACAAATTGGTCAATTATAAGAGTATAAAAGTGAGAAAAAACTGGAAAATTTTTGTTTTGGGTCAAACTTTTTGGTCAATGAGTTGGAATAAAAATAAAACGACAAAAATTTTTCTCAAATGGTAGCCTTTTCTTGTTTGAAGGTAAAGATTTGTTTGCATCTGCATTTTATACCGCTTTGTGTCACTTTTACAGCTTCCTTAAGTTTTTTTTCAGCACGTACAGTTGTTTTCTACCATTCTTTATCACAATTACATATTCATTATATACGTATATGCGTTCTCTTATCACATTTGCAGTTGCATTGTTTTCAAAAAGAGCAATGGTCTTTACAATGCTACCTTCATAACATATCTATTAATCTTTTCTATACATTGATTCTATATAGAAGAGGTTTTGCTAATTTTTTGAATAATGATGTTTTTGTTAAAGCCCACAAGTTAAATAGGATCAACAGAGCCTTTAGTTTAGAATTTTTTGTATGCAGGTTTGTCTTACAGTTTGTTGAAAGCAGATACACCCATTCTTAACATTTAAACTCTTATGCCTTTATTTACGCGCATTATTTGTTAGATTGCTTATAAATTGGCTCTCTGACTATTGGCTAGCTATATTTCATGTCTGAAATCGCTACAAAATAAGAAAGTTTCCAACTAAAAGGTATGGATGCACAAAGTACATCCTAACCCAAGTATGGTTGCATATTGTTGCTATCACTGACTATTTCTTACTGTAACGTTTTTTTACTATAAAGAGTATAATACTAAACAAATATGGTTCCATCTGGTTCCATCTGTAGTGGTCTTTCATGAAATATTTATGTCACCAACATTTGTTAATTAAGTGCAACATATTTTTTGAATTTTTTATACTTATGTGGATCACATGTACTATCGGTTTAGCATGTGCATTATCGCAACAGTTTACCAACTTCACATGGTGGTATTAGTCATTTTGGAGAATTTTTATTAATAGTTTTTAATTGTGCTTGCATGTACTACAAAATAGGGAACTTCTACTATAGTTACGGAGAGCCGCTGGGTATATTATTAAGCATAACCGATAATAATAATAGAGGTAATTTCACAATTACATGACAAGGATAAAATAGACATTTTATATTTCGGGAGAAAAAATAATTTTCTAACATTTTGTGTAACATTATGAAGCTTCATCCTTTTATAAAATTACTCTTTTGTCCTTTTGGGATGCAAAAGCTTTCATGTAAATGACATCAGAGTTTTTTACCAAAATAGAGTAGGTGGAAAAATTATTTACCAAATTAGGTGATTTTGAAAAACCTCATTTTTCTCAATCTTAAAATCATTGGATAATCATAACTTTATCTAAATTAAGAATTTAAGATAGACCAAAAAATTAAATTAAAAAATACAAAATTTACATTTTTAGGTTTCGTAATGTTAAAAAAACTTGTTTTAAAAGAAAATCTGCATGTGAAAACATGTTAAGTCGCTGGATAAATTTCACAAACTTTTTTAACCATAAAAAAACCAAAAGCTTGTTGGTAAACGGTTCGGTTGTCGGCCATTTGAATATCGGGAATGGTTCCGGGGCTCGACGGCGGTGAACTGTGTGGTGATGACTTCGGTGGAGAATCTATGGTGATCGGTGAACTGACTTCTGACTTTAACGGAAGTGGCCCTTGCGAACGAAGATGTGGCATAAACCTGAAAAGCACACAAGACCAAATCAATACACTCTATTTAAAAACAAAAATCAAATCAAATCAAAATAAATAAAATAAACTAAACTTAAAATTAAACTAAAATTAACTAGACTCCTACGACTCAAAAGACAAAACAAAACAAGTAGCACGGATGTAGCAGATAAATCTAATCAAATCTAATAACGTAATCGCCAAAAGTCCCCGGCAACTGTACCAAAAACTTGATGTGCTAAAAGTAGTTATATAAAAACACGTTAATCTAGACACTAAGTGATAAATTTTAGACTCTTAAACTTAACTAAACTACTAACCGGCAAGTGAACCGGTCGACTCTAGTACAGCTAAGTAAGTCCGGATATCGAACCCACGAGACTCTTTAAATTACGTTTACTAGCTAATTAGACTCGACTACAAAACACGACTTATTATTTATATTTGTTTAGGTGTTTTTATTTAAAATACTAAATTAATACTATAATTAAAACTAATTAAGAAAACAAGTAAATTAAACGAAAACAAAGTTTGTTATGAAAATAAGATGATGATGAGAAAACTACGTAGGCTAGACTCCCCTAAATTTCGGTAATGAATTGACTCGGGAAAATATTTAGTTATGGACTGGGATCGTAAAATAGACACTTAAAAGAAAAACCAAATAGGACCCCTGACCCTTCTCAAGAGAAAACCTATGGATTTCTAACAAGTTTTAACGCACACCAGTATTAAAAATCAAGTTCGCTTACGGTCACCAAATTGTTTACAATTTAGTTCCTTTATACGAAATCCTACCTTACAGCGCGGAAATCAAAGGCAGTTTAATATATCGAATTGATTCAATAGACAATAATTAAATAATCAAACCTAGACGGACTCCTTACGAAGAACTAAATCTAGCAAGATCAAATAATAAAGATCTATCGATAACCTAGCACCTTACAGCTATTTAGGTTAGCAACACACTTAGGTTTATTTGATTAAATAGTATTATTCCTATGATCTTATTCGAAATCAATCACAAAATAATCAAAAACACAAAGTAATTGACCTAATAGCAACCTATCATAATGACAAACAATAATCAAGGAAACTATGGAATAATAACAATTAATCAAACAATCCTAAATATCCATACGCATCAATTTAATATAAGTAAACCTTTTACTAAATCATAAAAACCATAACGTAAATAAATCCCAAATCAAAACACAACGTCAAAATAGGTTCATCATAAGCCTAGGCAGTCTATAATGTTTAGCCTAGCATCTTAAAATCAAACAAAACAACAATAGATGAAATCATGACGAAAATAAATAAGAACGGAAGATTAAAGGCGATAAAACCCGTGGTCTTCGTTCTTGAATGATAAGCACTTCGCCGACTGATTCGTAGCCTTCAAACCCTCGGAAATATCCTCTCTTGAGCTCCCAAATTCGTCCAAAACGACCAGGGTATTCAGATTATCTTTAAGGTTGAGTTTAGAGGTGTTTAAATAGGTTTTCTGGGCCCAAAACAGGTAAAAATCGAAGTTTCTGGACTCAAATCGCCGCCGCGCCGCGCGACGGGGAGCCTGATGTTGGCCGCGCAGCGCTCCGGCAAAGTAGGAGGGGCCGGTGACCGGTCCGGTTCAATTCTGATGCGGTCCGGTTTGTTTCCTGATGCTCCAGTTCAGTTCTGATGCGGTCCGGTTCAATTCTGATGCTCCGGTTCACCGGTTTGGCTTGTTTTAGCTCATTTTTCGCTCTTCTTAACCACGATAAACCTCCAGAACCTACATTATTCAAATAAATTAGTAATATACAAATTCTAATAAAAACCGAATGAAAACTAATAAAATATTATATTAAATATACAAGGGATTTATATATATTAAGCATTATATCAATAAGTTACAAAAAGTTTTTTTTTATATATCCATATGTGTCACTCCATATCTGTTTATTATTTTCATTGATCAATCGAACCGAGTTGGCTTAGCTCATTTACATGCGATTTTTTTATTCAATTTTTTCAACCGATATTCAAGCGAGCAACTAGCTTTTTAAACATCATTGTAGTTTTTTTTATTTCCTTTCAAGCCAAGCTTTTCTGTTTAGTAATTTTATAGCGTTTTTCATATAGTTTTTTTGACGTAGAGACAAACACTAATGAAAATTCAAACAAAAGATAAACACTAACAATTTAAATAAAATAAATAATAAGAGTCACTTACCGGATCTATTTGTATCATTATTTAACGGATTTTTTATAGTAAAAAAAATTGTAAAAATAACCTTGTCGAATGAGATTATTCTTTGCACGCACACAGATTGACTTATTTGAAGACACTTTTCTTTTTCTATAATTTAGAGCACAACGAGATAAAAAAAATAAAAAAACTAAATTTTTATTTGTTAAAATTCAATATTTTTGATCCATCTCCATTCAGATTAAAAAAATTATTTAGAAAATATGTTTATTCAATGACTTTAAGAGTGAGAAAAATGAGATTTTTCAAAATCACCTAATTTGATAAATACTTTTCAAATCACCTAATTTGGTAAATAATTTTTTCACCCATCCTATTTTGGTAAAAAAAACTCAATGACATCATTGTTCATTATTTTTATGGAATTAAAATGTTTCATTTTGAATTTATTGCCATTCTTTATTATGTAATAATTGAAATACTTCAGTATGGGTCCTTTGGGATGAAAAAGGTTTTATGTAAATGTCATAATTATTCATTATTATGGAATTAAAATACTTCATCATAGATAATTATTGTCATTAAACAATCTGACTTATTATAAAACATATAGGAGGGGGAGTGAGAATCATTCAAAAAGGTTCTTGAGGGTCAGGGGCAAGCCCACGTTGAAACTACCGGGTTTACGGGAACCCACTGAATTTTGAAAGTCATTGATGCAGTTGTAGCTTGAACAAATTTTAATCATATAATTATAATATAGTTTAGAAACTAGGGATCTTTTGATAATTGTACTTATATTTTAATTATCGGTTTTGTTTAGTTGCTTCTTATCTGCATTCTCAACTTTGTTTTGTTGAGTTATGTGATTTTGGATCTGTTACTTTTTAACAAGCATTATTTATCCTTGTAAACATTTCTTTACCTAAATCTTATAGAGAAGCATACAAAGTCTCATTTTGGACCACATCTTACGATGATTTAAAATTACGCATCCAAGAACATGTGTGGACTAACCAAGTTTAAAAGCTTATATGCAATATAAAAATGATGCATTGCTTCTGTTGTACAATTTATATATCTTTATACGTGTTCCCTACTTTCTTCTCTCTTTCAACCTAGGAATGATACATAATTCTTTATAATGGACCGCCATGCGGCATGCGTACAAAAAATGACATTCTGCTTATTAGTGGTTAGAGGAGCTGTGCCAAGCTCGAGGCAGCTATTTCACTCCTTTTACTTATATATGTGTTATATTATATATTTATATGGAAAATAGATGGGTAAAACCGAGCCCGGGCCAAAATGAATCATTCATGTACGGGTTAAAATAGGTTGGGTTATAATTAGATTGATTGGATAAAACTAGAACATTGTTTTAATGTTGTTTTAAATCTTAAAACATCATGCATGCACTTCAACATTTTATGTATGAGATTATAATATTCAAGATTTATGCGTTGTGTTAGAGATGCAAACTTCAAATTTTGAGTATATCTGAAAAACTATGTTGGTTATAATATGTGTTCTTTGTGTTTGCAGTTTGAAAATATTTATCAGGATTTCTCTTATAAAACGTCATCACGAGTTTATGGATACTGATTATGTAATCATTTTTGTATATGTTTCAATTTCAATTTTATGTTCCTTTTATGTACTTTCAGTATTATAATTAATTATACACTTTACAATAATGTTTGTTTTATATGATTTTCAGATTGTGATTGTGTTTCCGAATGATGGAGCTTAAAAGCGATTTCACAAGTAGTTGGGTCACTTTCAATTGAATGCAGACCATTGAATTGATTAAACCCGGTCAATTGAAAGTATATAAATATCCACCCTCTACGTTACTTCCATCATAAAATTCAGAAATTCAATCTTAGCTCCAATAGCCTTTAATTCTTGCACCGACGAAGGTAACTTCGTTTTCCCATGGCCTTAAACATGTTCACTACATGCTCTGTTCTGTCTCCGCTTACGGCTGTTTTATATTTTTAAGTGATTGTGATGTGCCTGCTTCTTGTTATATTAAAATTGGGATAAGGCTTTGACGAGCTATTTTGAGATTGTTTTACTTTGTTGAAACTCTACCTACTTTAGGGTTGATTTTGATTTTATTCGATGTAGTATGTGGAATTGCCAATTTTGCATTCCATTGGTTAATTACAATATAATAATCAATTGGTCAACGCTTCCCAACTCAGTGGGAAGGTTTTGGAATGGCTCCTGATGTGTTTACAGTTCCAATGTCATAACGTTAGCGAATATTAGCCGTGCATTCTCTTGTTTTTTCTATTGAATAATTGACACTTTTGTTTCGTTTCAGGTTAATTTCATTCGAGGTTGAATTGATCATATTATCCAAGATTGAATTCATCATATTTTTATGGTCTTTTTTCCTCAGTTATAGCTTGATTGCATAAAAGGGTTGCTCAAATTGATGAAATAATGATACTAAACCATGTAACTTTCTGTATAGAATTTTACGATCGGTGATTCTTGTTTTACACTTTCTGTTTCCACTATTGTAAAACATTTTAGGATAAAATTGCAATTACACATATTTTAAAGACGTAGAACACTCTATTATTACTAATGTTTATTGACTGTATTTCGCTAGAACTGATATAAATCGTTGCCACTGCCCCTCTTTTAAAAATCGGGTGTATGAAATAAAAGCGAGAATCGTTTAATTGATTTGGCTACAGCTGAGTACGCATAATCCAACTAACAAAGTCCATTTGTACTAAATTCTTATTGATTTTTTCTTTTCAACCATAATGTTTAAATATTAAAAATATTTGAGTTCAGTCATTGATATCTAGATGCCTCGTCTAATTTTTTTGATGCCCGCATTATAAACAAACTTATGTATACATTCTGTTAGTTGAGCCCTGCATATTTTTTTGACCTTACTGCAAAGTTAGGTCCTTTTTTGTTTGATTGGGAGAATTTTGAACTAGTTAAATCAATTAGGGATGCTCTTAAAGTTTACATAATGTAATTAAATAGATCAATTAATGTACATGTTATATAACTATATTATTGCATAATATTATATATTTAGTTATATCATACATGACTTATACTATGAAAAAGCATTAACTCAATTTTCGACCTTTTTACACGTCTTTGGGCTCAATTTTATTGTGTGGTCCTTGACATTCCGCAATTCTAAGATGAATGAAACAACTCCCGACCATGAAGAAGCTAAACAACATGGCTCTTATTTTAATTTTCATTGTTTCAGGTCAAACGAGAGCTTACTTTTAACGTTAACATGAATGATCTATTTCAGGGCGTTAAAAATTCCTGATTGCTTTCGTTCTTTGGTACAAATTTGTTGATAAATTAGAAAAATAATGATTGGTAGTTGACCCCTACATATTTTTGACCTTACTACAAACATGGTGTTTTTTTGTTTGATTAGGGGAAATTTTAGCCAATTAGATCAATTAGGGATGCTCCTAGAGTTTACGTAACTGTTTTAAATAGATTAAATAGCTGCTAAAATATTATTTAAGTACATGAATCAGCTGGGTACGTATCATAATGTTTTAGCTATTTGTGAATAGTATACATTTTATATTAAGTATCTTATTGTATAATATCTACCTATTCTAATAAAGTAAAATAAACGTGGACTCTTGTCATGCTTTGGTTAATTCTCACAATTTTGTCCCTCCAAAACTAATATACCATAATATATGTAATAAATCAATAATGATTCACTTTCCTTTTACACTATATTTATATAATATCTATATATATTTATAAATATAAATATTAACATATTATTTTACTATATATTTCAAAATACTTGGTGAATTTCAAAAATCAACAACAAATCATGTTTCTGAAATGAAAATTGTTTCGGGTTTTTTGTGGAACTTAAATTTGATTTTATGGGTCAAAAGTTGGTAAATTAATTGTTTGATACAAGTTAACTGCATTTAGGTTAGAAATTGTAACGGGTCAAAAATGAAAATTTTGAGTATTTTTAAAAGTTTGTGAATGCAAAATAGATTTATCGTCAAATTTATTATGGGTCAAAGTGTTAACTTTAAAATGTCAAAAGTATGAAAGTTAGAAGTTTAAACATGTTTCGGGTTTCAAATTTATTTTTAAGGGCATTTTTTGAAATAATCAAAAGGTTCGGGATTTGGCAAACTGACTATTTTTTCCTCAACTATTAAAATATAAAAAAAGATTGCGAACACTTTCGACGTGCCACCCCCATGCCTATCAATGCTTCTAACTTTTATCAAATTTGAAATATTTATGTCAACATTAATTTTTCCTTCAATGGCGATCAGAACGTTGTATGAGAAACATGTCATGCAAAATTATGCACAAATGAATATTCACAAAATTGAATGGGTTAACATGTTATTTTTTATGTTGTCATTATGACAAAGTCGAGAAGCCCTCTGAAACTTATCAAAATCTTTTTCATGGTGTAGCTTAGAAAAACATAGCTCTTGAGAAACATCCATTGTTACAATTTAATGTTTTACTTTCCTTTGATGGGTGGTAAATTAATAAATATATCAATAAAGGTAACGCTCCTTTTGTATTTAGGCTGAGTGGTTAGAACTACTATCGTATGAGAAGTTTTATTTCCGAAATTGGTTCATAACCAAAAGTCTTTCAATTATACATATATGGCACCAAGAATGAATTTTTCAATAGAAAGAAGCATTCTCGGGTACGTTTTTGCATAGACATTTTTTTATTAAGTTCATTTAAAAAAATCATTTTGTGATATAAATAAAATCAATTTATGTACACATTATATAGATACAAGTACAGATGTAATACATTTTTTCATATACGCTATGTAATTATTTTTTTTATTTATAATTTTATAATTTGAATTATCCCGTGTGTGACACGGGCTCTAAAACTAGTTATATATATACTTATACCATACATGACTTTTATTATAAAAAGTATTAACTCAATTTCGACCTTTTTACATGCCATCATTGGGTTAAATTTGACTGTGTGGTCGCTGACATTCTATAGTTCTAAGACGAATGAAACAACTTCTATCTATGTAGAAGCTAAACAACATGGCTCTTAGTTTAATATTCACTATATGAGGTCAAACCAGCTTACTTTTAATGTTAAAAAAATGCAATTTTTTTTATTTTTACCTTTTTTCATTTTTTTAATATTCCAGAAACAATTGTTGTCAGCGATAAAGACACCTACTAGGCTTATGAAGAAAGACAAAGCCGCATAACAAGAAAAAGAAAAGGCTGCTCATGGTCACTCCACTATTATGTTAAAGCTGAATAGACTTGTGCATTTGCAACAAAATGCAAAGAAAACAACTAACATGTGGTGACAACCGTTAGGATGCTATATACCCATATGCTCAGACCTGTACCATCGTCTATTTTGAAACCATTAGACACAAATGAACATAATTAAATAAACATAAGCAAGCATAAAATTACATTGTTAATGAGTTAAAAGGATTTTGAAATATATGGCTATGGTTAATGTCTTAGTGGGTTAATATATTACCCATTTAATTATTTCAAAGTTTTATAAAAATACATAGTAATGAGTTAAACGAACGAAACATATGTTTTATTTTAAAACACTCAAAAGGAAAAGGAAAATCAACTTTGCAATTTTTAAAAAAAAAAATGAAATAAATGAGGATTTTCTAATATATTTTATTTATTGATTAAAGTGAAGATTGATTAGAAAGGTAACTTAAAGCTACTGTGATGGCGTTGAGGTTCATTTGGATATTTAAAAAACAAAAGAAAATTTAGATATTAAACATTATACTTTTAACCTTTACAATCATTTTTTTTAATTGCTTTTATAGCCTGAGAAAGCAAGTCTTTCATCTGCTTTTGAGTTAGAGTTTTCGTATAGTATGCATGTGTACTCAAAGTTGCATGACAAATGCCAATTTGTTGGCAAAGAGGTCCTTTAACTGGCATGGTATAACTATCTCTGTTTAATATCATAATTGTTAATTTCCAACAAGAATAATTGATCGATAATATTCAAGTTTTGGTATTGACATTGACATACGTTTGTTCAAGTTGTTAAAAAAGGACCTCAGACCTTGTAAAAATTATGTAAACCACCCTATGAGTCCACTAACATCTTCATAAAGATTGCATATGATTTTGTTTATGGTTCTTTTGAAACTTTTGCTCACTAACCCTATGAAAGTTGTAAAGTTGAAAACATACCAAGAACTACTAAATCTTCTAAGACTGTAATACCTTAACACTTTGAGTACTTATAATGTCTGATATCAATATTATTTTTATTTTTAAATCAAATTCCTTAGTTTAAGCAGGTAAAATTATTGCTGATGGTGGGTTTATGAATTCTAATAAACATAAAGGATTGAATGCGTGTTAATTGATGAGTAGTTAGAGTTGAAATTTATCTAGGAGATGAAAGAGATACTCAAATTAAAGCGAGTAAATTGTCGGTAAACGAATGATAAAATGGGTAAAGGGGTGGCCATGCGTGAGTTGGTTGTGCATACGAATATTGGTGTATGCATATGTATTGGATTGATGATGTTAGCAAGTAACTGGTATCTAACTTGCAAAAACAAAAAGTTTTTATTTGGTACCTTACAAACTTACAAGCAAGAATATTAACAAATATTTTACAAAAACACTATGTATCCAATATATATGTATCCGTTAATATTTTAGTGCCCCCCCCCCCCCCCCAAATAAAAAACGCAGCACCCCCAACAAACCAAATGCACATGCAAAAGCACGCTCGCACTTATAGCCCATTACAAACCATGCCAAACACTACAAACCAATACGAGAAGATAACTTATGCAAACCCGCAGCAACGCGAGAGTACTTTTACTAGTATTATAATAAAGTAATAGTTCTATATATAGGTACAGGCTAGTTGCATCCAAAAATTATATTATAAACTAAGAGTTTAATTATTTACTAATATTTTGGTTTTGTTTCACATCATAATTTTTTATAGCAATTGGCAAAACCCATGTTTCTCGTGTATGATTTATCTACTTGTAATGTGCTAAATGTACGATTATTTCTTTTGAGTTATTTAATACATCTAACTTTTAGTGTTATTCTTAGGTGTATTTAGTTTTTTCAGGTACATTTATTATTTAATCTTTTCGGCTAAAATAAACTTGTGACACGTACATTTATTATTTAGCGTCTGGGCTAGGGTTTCTTTGAATTGTATCGATGTATACGAATACGGCATCCTCGTCTGTGCATACAAGACGTATCCAGGTCGTTTTGTCCATTCTTACATGTCTATCTGATTCATGACATCCATTACTTTCATATCTTCTTCTTTTCCATCAATTCTTGAAAATCTAGGATAAACGTCATTACTTATCCAAAAATATCAATAGTTACAGCATAAACAGTTACAAATATCAGGAATCACATACATAATATATGTATTAATTAGATTACATCAATTATTTTTAGGATAACAACAACTGACGAAGAGTATCTTGTACACTTATGTTTCAACTTCATCCATATAAATAGATTTCACTTTTATATAAGATGAAACTTATACTTCCTAAACTCTAATGGTCCATTTGTTTGCAAAATGTTTTTTTTAAGGAATTGAAATGTGACAAAGGAAATGGAATCCGGATGAAATGGAATTAATTCCGTTGAAATATTTATCCATTCTTTAAGGGCGCGTTCGTTTCAGGGACTTTTTTTAAAGGATTTGGAATTGGAATTGGAATTGGAATTGGAATTGAAATGAAATGGAATGTTTGAGAATCCCTATCATGTGTTTGGTTGGTTATATGTATTGGAATTGGAATATTCTTTTGTTTGTTTTTGGTCGGTTATGGATTCGTTTTCGGCCTTTTGTTTCGTTGTAGTCGGTTTTTTCAGTTTCATTTCTGGTCAGTTTCAGTTTTTTTGTTTCATTTTGATCGTTTTTTTCGGTTTCCATCAATTCGGTTCAGTTTTGGTTTGTGTTTCGTTTTCGTCGACTTTCGGTTTCAGTTCATTTCTCGGTTTTTTTTTACGAACAAGGGCAAAGACGGAAGCGTTTTAGTTTTTTTACATTTTTTGTTTTTTATTTATATTTTGAGTTGTGATTTTTTTATTAATTTTTTTGAACTTTTTTTGGAGGGGTTTTTATTGTTAATAAGAAAATCCTCCTTTATTGTCCATAAAAATCCTTTAAAATAGGTGGGATTTTAAAATCCCATGAAATGTGGGATTTGATGGGATTTAGTTTCCATTCCCATTCTTTCATTTAATGAAACGAACATATCATTTTATGGGATTTAAAATCTCATTCCTTAGAATTCCTTTCAAATCCTTAAAACGAACAGGACCTAAAGGAATTGTAGGTACTCTAAATGGACATCACAACTTTACCCGTTTCAATCCGTGTTACTAGTCTTATTTGCTAGTTGAGTCTAATTTGATGTAAAACAACCGCAAATTTTTTTTCTCTTTCTCAATAAAAATAATAATAAAAAAATTCGAGTCAAATTTTTTTAATTCAAATTTTTTAAATCAAAATTTTTAAGTCGAAAAAAACAAGTTGAATTTTTTAAGTCGAATTTTTTCTTAGTCAAATTTTTTATTTTTATTTTTGTAAAAAAAGTGTCTAAACTTGAAGGAAATCTGGATATGTGGGAAACCCGAAAGGAAATGTTAAAAGGAGAATTAAACATGTTTAATCATATTCTAGGAGAATCGGTTGCCTCTCTAACCAACAGATTTGAGTCACTCTTGACTAAAATGAGAAGTGTCGATCTCATCAATGATTTGTCTAAGATCAACAAGAAGCTATTGGATTCACTTCCTTACACATGGTACAACAATGTGACCACCATCAAGAGAACCACAAACCTGAATACTATAACACTCTTAGAGTTAACTTCTACCATTTTTAAAATGGATGACAAACTCCAAATGAACAATCATTCCAAAGAAAATAAAGCTGGGATAAATGCTGCAGGTGGAGACAGTCTAGCAAGTCTTATCCCTCCCGAGGTACACACACATTTATGCTCTCAAGCTTGTATAGATAAAGTAGAAAGTTAAAGAACTTATAATGTCGTTCTAATTGAAGAAAATCTAGGCATTAAAAGTCAGAATAATGAATACAAAAAGGTTGAAAAGGTATTCACAACTATAATTAAAACTCATCACGGCGGCGTGGCAAACCTACACCTAAAATTGTTTAAGTTTAATTTGCTAGTTGAGTCTCATCAAAAGCGTATTGTTGAATTAAATGCTAAGATTGAGGAACTAGTATTAGATCTTGCTCAACGTAAAATAACCATAGATATGTTTGAAATGGCATCTGATAAACTGAATGGGATCATTGAAGCACAAATGGGAGTGAAAAAAAAGACGGGGCTACGTTATGATTATGTTGCAGTCCCTCCACCGTTCAATAACAACTATACTAGCCTACCCCACTTTAGTTTCAATACCCATCCAGAGGACGAAATGGTTTATGGGATTGGGCATGTACCAAAACCAAAGACAGTCGTTCCTAAGGTTTCCAAAACTGTTGATCCAATCCCGATGCCAGTTAGTTCTAGTAGTGATTCATCCTGTTCAGCAGGTTGTGTAGAAGAAAGTGGGTAGGTGGAAATGGACATGAGTTGTGATTTTGAAATAGTTTATGAAGAATCTATGGTTGAAAACCATGTAAAGGAACATGTTCGAGTGAACATACCGAGCTGTTCACAATCTAGTTGTAAGCCTGAGGATAAAACACCCAAAGCAAAAGTGTTTGAAAATGATAATCAAGCTAGTACTTCATATAAATATATGTCACAAAGCAAAATATCATTTTCTCAAACAAGTAATCATTCACAAAGTCCTTAGTCATGCAACTATTTTGATAACAACTACTATAATCATTACCAACAGAAGTACGTTGATTCATATTACACTAGTTTTTTTGATGATCGGGGCCACAACCCAAAATTTTTTCAAAGTCATGTTCCTTTCCAAAGATCACCTTTCTCACTACATCAACCATATTATAGTTCTAATGAGTTCCATGACGCTCCTAGGAGAAAGTGATGTTTTGTTTTTGGTCACTCTTCTCACCTTGCAAGACATTGCAAGCACTGGTTCAAGCAAGTAATTGATATTCAAAGGTGGCTTAGTCAGTCCCCAAAATGAGCTTTTAGTAGCCCAGATTTAAGGACTGATCAAGTTGATAGTGAACCTAGTGAAACGGATGTGAGATCCAAAGTTAATAAAGTAAAACACAAAAAAGAAACATTTTTGGAAAACTAAGAAGGATAAAATCAAAAAGGATCCTAAGACTGTAAAGTCTGAGGATTTACCAAAAACAGTTTTAAAATCAAGAAAAGAAAAGTCCAAAATTGCCAAAACCAAGGAACAAGTTTTTACTTGGATTCCTAAGAACTATTCTTCATCAAGTGAGGCTGCACCAAAAAATAAATTGTTTTCAAGAAATAAAATTAAGTTCGGTCAGTTTACGGTTGACCTTCCAGGGACAAAAATGCCTCGGGAATCCATGTCTATTTTAATGCTTAGTGCATGCAGGGCTAATCAAGGAGGAGTATCAATAGTATTCGGTACTTAGATAGTGGTTGCACTCGGCATATGATGAGAGACGAACCCTTGCTATTTGATGCTAAGCCATTTGATGGCGGATTCGAGTATTTCGTAAGCGACATGGGGGGATAAACTTCAAGGAATGGGAAATGTTTCAAATGGTACTTTGTGCTTCAGCAACGCAAACCTTGTTCAAATGGCTCAACCACAACTTGTCGAGTGTTTCTCAAACTCACCTCGTCTAACTACTTCTCTCAAGTGATGGAACCAGCATCCGCTGCCGGGTTTCGGTTTGAATCTCTTCAACTTTGTCACAATGTGATAATGCATGCTTAAGATAGTCCATCTGACAACAACTTTGCTGACCTTTTCATTAAAGCCATCGATCATGCCCGATTTGAATTTTTAGTCGAATTACTCGGTATGATCAATTTTGATAAAACAACCTATCTATATTTTTTGTTTACAAATTTGTAAATATTTTTCAAATATGTCACAATTTTAGAGAGAGAAAATGAGTTAAGTTTAACTCACCAAAAAGATTTTCAGTTTGTTTTAAAAAAAACAAAATTGAGCCTCTTGACTTATCAAAAAGATTTTATTTTCCTTTAAAAGACAATCAAAAAGTTATTTCAAAAGATATTTTTCCATTTAGATGGAGCTCCTGTTTACACGGAGTCGAATAATTTAAATGTGATAAAATTTTTGAGAAATTGATCAGACCTTTGGAAAATGATAATAAATTGCCTTTAATGCCTAGCACATGAAAATAGTATATCAAAAGCCAACAAGAACATAGATTGATTTGCAGATAGGCTTGACAAATGAGTAAGTGCCAAAGTGATATAAACTAAAATATCCACCTATGCTAGTGGTTATAGTTTATGAAATGGTTGCATAACTCCACGTAAAGTCATATAATGAAGGCATAACTGTAAACAACATGTCATACCTCAGCCTCCCTGTACCTGATCACAGTTGTCTTATGCTGTCGTGTGTTTATTTTATTTTGTGTCAAGAAAAGTGTTAGAGAAAAAAGAAAAGAAAAGAAAATAGTTAGAAAGGAAAAATAAAAATGAAAAGATGTCAGTTCTAGGATTTTTAACTTATAATTTATTTCTTTTTTATTTTGATTCAAACCTTAGACCTTCTATATTTGTAGTCATACAAGATCTGATTGTTAACGTCCTGAATCTTCTGCTTTGTTTTATTTTCTTTCTTTTATTCAAGCCTTAGACTATCTCTGCGTAATAATGTGGTATTATCCGACCTGATTGTTAAGACCCTAAACTTCTGCTTTATCTTAATTTTTCTAGATAGAGTCATGGGTACAAAGTAAAGCGTCCAAAGTGTTAATAAGCGTACTGTGATCAGTTAAGAAAGATTTAAGTCAAGTTGAGGTTACATGTGAAAACAAACTAAGTCTGAGGTATGATGGAGTCTGTAATTTGTCGGATTAAATGGGGACCACACAAGCATTGTGACTAATTCATACCTTAACATATCACATTGACCTCTAAATACTTATTAAGTTTAAAAGTGCACAAAATATACCTACAATCGACTTTGGGTTCTTAGCATAATAATATTGAGATAGAAGTGTGATCTAGGACGTTATCGATCAATGTGATTCCATGTTGCATTCTTTCCCGCAAAACATTAAAATCGTTAGAAAATTTTGTAAATATTATTGATATATAATATTAATTTCATCTTTACTCCCATTTTATTTTTATTTTTAATTTTATGTTTCAACTTCAAAATATTATGTATATATTTTCGTAATTTTTATAATATATGAAAATGACAAAAATATTTTAAGTTTTTAATGTGTTCGTACATATTTTATTAAACTTTGTTTTATTCAAAATCATGTATTTTGCTGTCAAGGTCGTTCATGCAAAGTTCGTTGAAAACCTGGGACTTAAACAAATCATTTACAAGTTGAGGGACTGGAATTGGTATTTTATGAAAAGTCATGAAAAAATAAAATTTCCGAGTTATTCTGCAGACACTTCAAACCAAGGACATGTTTTGAAAAAGAAAATTCTTCCTTGACCCTTGAGAAGGTCTATGAACGAATCTTATTCGCTCTAAGTTTTGTGTAGTTGTAGATGGACATGCAGATAAAGATCAAGTCTGATTGGATATAGAAACTGAAGTTGTAGATGCTGAAGCGCTTAAAAGAAAACGAGAATCTGAAAGTTGGTGGTTGAACCTAAATATGAACTGATTGTGTCTTAAGACAAGGAAAGAAACCAGTCGGCTCAAGAAAGTCAACAAAAGAAAATTAGATATCGAGCCTCCCGCATATGATGTTTCTAAAATTTGCGGTTGCCGATCTCTCCAGAAAATAAGATTGAAATTCAAGCCCACAAGAACGGAAAGTAAAGAATTGTCCAAAATCCAATCTGGTTCAAGATCATGGATCAAGACAAGTACTAAGTTTCAAAAAATAAATACGAAACAAGGAACTTGACGAAGGTTTCTCGACATACTTAATCCTAGAGGGATATTGTAGAGCAAATATTTTATATTATATTTAGGATTGTGTATGTCTTTCTGTTTTGCCTTTAGTCGGTGTATTACGTACTTAGTATGCCTATTTTGTAAATTTTGGAGAAATGGGGACCTTTTAAAAGGGTCATTTTACTTATTTCTCCATACACACAAGAAAGATAACTCTTAGAAATAAAACAACTCTCCACTAAACCTTCTTTTTTTTCTCTCCTTTATATTTGCAAAACTAATATCCGAGATTCGAGTGTTGTTGATGACTCCCGCTAACTAACAACACAGATTGATCCAAGTAAAGTTGTTAGATCCATTTAGAGGACCTACATGAATTGAAATGATAAAAAAGCTAAATGTTAGTTTTACCCTTCTCATTGTCCGTGTATCTTCAATTTCGATTTATCTACCTTTTCAAATTTAATCAATGAGATTTTAAAAATTTTCGATGGCTCTAGTTTTTCAAATTTTGTTCCTTTGTTTTTTGGTTATGAACTTTTTGTTTTTATTTTGTTAGTTATTTCTGAACTTTTCTTATGCTATCGTTCTTATTTTAATTTTGATTACGTTTGAGGATTATTTATTCTTCCTTTTAATTCTGGTTCTTTGATAATATTTAATTTGATTTTGTTATAGTTTGTTTGTCTATGGAAGGTTCCTTCTGAATTTTTGTTGGATTGCAAGAAATATGAGGGTAGTAACCATTGAGCATTTCATCTAATTTATCTAATCTTTCATTAAAGCAAATCTTATTTTTCACATTGCTTTTAAGTAGACTATTTACATAGGTTGTTAACTAAACAATTATAATTTATGCAATTCCACCAAGATAATTACTATATATAATTCATCCACCTAATAAACATGCATTTATAAATCCGTCTACCAAGTTTTGAACCGGAATCATAAAATGAAAAAATCTATTGTTTGTGAAAATCAAACTAACTACATTGTTTTTAAAATGTTTGTGGTTTACTAACTCAACTAGGATGAATTGATACTAGTCTTTTCTTTTTGTAACAGGTAAGATTTATAATCTTTCATTTTAATTATTTTTAAAATACAAATTATTCTTACGAATCCATGTGTTTTAGAAAATATGTTGTGTGTTATTAATGGTTTAAATAATTTACAATGTGATTTCGGTTACAAAAAATAAGAAGAAGAAAATTTAAAATACTAACATAAAATTTGGCTTTTATCTTAAATTGTTAAAAGTTCCCTTACAAACCAAATTAAATACATCATTCATAATAAAAGATAGTTGTTGTATGTATCTTTTCTATTATAAATCAAATTAAATATATTTAATGTAACATCTGCATCTTGAAAATCTAATCTAATCTAACTATATATTAAAACAAAATGATTCAAAACACTTTGTAAAATTTTGAAAAATAAATTATTGTGTGATACAAGTCTCAAACCCAAGACCTCATGTTTCAAACTAAAGATGCTTACCAACTCCACTTAAGTAGTTATTGTGTTGGTTTTTTTGACATATAAATGATATATTGTCAATTCACTTATAATTAATATCAGAAAATCATTAAACAATTAAGTTAACATCCAATGTTGTATTCAAAGAGGATTTTAGAGATTTATGAATTGTAAAATTTTGTTTATCATTATTAATATCATATGAATCTATAACGTATGTTATCATGCATATTACTAAATTTAACTTTTTGTTGTTTTTAACCACCCGTGTATCACACGGACTCAATCCTAGTTATTAAATAAAATAAGTTTTTATTTATTTATTTGTCGTGTGTCGTTATTTAATTCTGTTAAATAATAACAGGATGAAGGGGTAGGCTTAGGATTGTTTATGGATTTAAGAATTTTTACGGGCCTAAGGTCTATGGGCTTGGAGTATATAAACTCCTAAACCTCCCCAAAACTCTAATCATTCTCATAATATCATCCCCTATCTTCAGAATGCATACACTCCCTCTGTACACACACAAACATTCCTTTCTTCCTTATGTCATTCAAGATCTCAAGAGTTAAGCAAGGATTGATTCTTATTCTAACACCAAAGAAAAACCCGTCTAGATTTACAAGTGGTCCAAGATCCAAACTAAATCCATAAAGGTATGTTGTAGGTTGAAGATTAATCCTTTTATTCATTTTCATCTTATTCTTAGTAGTTATGAAGTAATGATAAACAATCGTGTCTTGTAAGTTAGAAAACGAAACGAACAAAGTCACCCGACTCGAATAAAATCCATCTGAACCATGAAAGTGGGTTGGATTTCGGATTAAATGATTGACTTAAAAAGGATATGTTTCGGCTTGAATGGAATAAGGTTCGGATGGGAATAAGGGATTAAATCAAAATCCGGTTCGAACGAAGTATGGGACTCGGTTCCCCATTCGACTCGACTGAACCAAGGGTTCTACTCCCCATTCAACTAGATTGAACAAAGGGTTCGATTCCTCATTCGACTCGACTAAACCAAGAGGTTAGATTCCCCATTCGACTCGAATAAGTTATGGGATTTGTTCCCTATCTGCTCGAATGAAACTAAGGGGACTCGGCTCAAAAAGAAAATTTGAGTCGAATAGAATGGGGGGGGGGGGCTCGACCCGAATTGATTTGAATGGAAAGGTGGGGCACGACTCGAATTCGATCCAAAAGAGGGTAAGGGAGTTCGACTTGAATTTGAGTCAAGTGGGAACGGGGGACTCGATTCGAATGTAAATCGAACGAACTTATGGGATTCAACCCCAATCGGTTCGAACGAAAACGTAGTGCGACTCAAATCCTGGTCCGAATGGAAATAGAGACTCTATTCAAATGGGTTAAGGAAGTCGAATGAAAATAATGCATCAAGCCAAACCCCCGTTCGTTAAAGGGTTCACTAACTGATAAGTTCGGTTTCGTTAACTTATAAGTTCGGTCCTCTAACATAGAAATATGAAATATTTAGAACTAGACAATTAATACTTTTAACTTGTTATACAGTTAGCTGTGCACAACTAAGGAAGTGGATTACTATTAACTCTGAGCGTAACAGGATCTACGTGAGTTTCTAGCCCCTTTTCTCTGTGATGTTTTCGGGGCTGTGTGCATACTCTTATGTGTAGTTAATACACTTACCTTAAGTGGTAAGTGTATATCACATGAATGCTTATGAATTAAATGATATTAATAGAGTAAGAGTATGTATGTTATCGTGTATGAATATGTGTATATATATATATATATGCATGTATATAACTGAAGATATATAGAGTATGCATGGATGTATGGTAACGAATGTATGGTCGCTTGACGAGATATGCATGGTTGTATGGTTAATCGTGAAAGAGGGACCAGACCCTAACAATATATGAGACAGGAGGGACCAGACGCTGATAATATTTGAGATAGTAGAGATTGATAAGTATATGGTATACCGTGTGAAATTATGAAAGAAAGTATATATGTATGTATGATGGAAAAGTTAGTAAGTTAAGTATGTAATACGTACCTTCGGATATGTATGAGTTAGAATATGATTGTATTGTATGTTAACTGATTAACTAGAACTCACTTAGCGTAGCTGACTTTTAGTATGCATGTAGGTGAATAAAATGAGACAGGTAGCTTAAGGAGGGACACGTGGCATAAAGAGAAGACTGGCATCTAATGAAAGAAGACTCTCGTGTCGTTTTATATTTATTCACTTTATTGTTAAAACTTTTGTTCTGTTGTTTAAGACAAGTGCTTGTTGGTTTGTAAGAATGGTTGACTCTATATTACAGCGAAAAGTTTTTAATTAACTTTGATTTTAGAACTGTGTTTATGAGTAAGTCCAACACTCATTTGTAGGGCACCTGGGCTCGGGTCCTTACAGTTAAATATTTCAAAAATTATCAAATTGTTTATAATATTATTAAATATAATTATTTAGAATCATTTCCATAATCTTAAGAATTAAATCGTTTCAAAATAAAACAAACTTTACCATTGTTTAATTGAAGCCTTACTAATTCATAACATACATGATCTCTTAAATTAATAAAATATAGAAATGGAATCCATATTTCTTGGATGAACTTGACACCCTAAGAACCGACTATACGATCAAGGCGAGGATTAGGCTTTGGAGGAACCAATGCGTGATGACTCTGATGGAACCTAGCCTATCTTAAATGGTTGTGATGGATGAGAAGTACTACTCTTAATTGCATCTTCAATTAATATTCATTATATTTTAATTTTTTGTTTACGATTCGGCAACAATATATACAAAATTTTGTAACCGTGTTGTTAGTTTAGTTTTAATACTTCAATTATCTGAAAATTTTATTCTTATTATTCATTTATGTTTTTTTTCAAAAAGTAAAATATGCAATCGTCGTTTATCTAGCAAAATACAAATAAAATAAATTTTGTTTACTACTTTAGCAGTAAATACATAACTAAACTAATAATTATGTGTTGGACAACACTCTCTTTTAGAATATCTTACTTCTGTGTTGTGAAAGATTGTTAGAGACTAACAGGTCGTATGCTTTAATTATTATATCGTATTCCATATGTGTGTGTGTTTTAATTATCGAACTACAAGGTGCAAAAATATAATCAAATTGATTACTAATTTGTTACATCGTACATCTTTGTTTTTTGCTTCAACAAATGTATTTTACCTTTAATAAATAATATCAATTTGATTCAAGACGTTTCTGTTAAGCTATAAAAAAAGGTGTTAATTGAGAATATGTATTTCTATATTGTTTTGACATAAATGAATGCATACTCGTAACAATTTTAATAAAAGAACTTTAACGTGTTGTTTGTGATCTTTATATGAAAGGTACGGTAAAGTTCCATCCAATGGACAATGAAGTTTTAGATGAAGATAACAAAGTACGTTTCAGTTATGGTTTAGTCTTTAATTAGTTTATAATTTTTACTAAATAAAAATAAAAAGTATTGCATGTAAAAATATTCATGGGGCTATTAATGGAAAGATGAAAAATATATATTTCATATTTTAGTTCTATAATATGATCGGAAAGTAACCCTCTTAATCTTCAAGTTTTAAAGAGATACGTGAAGAAGCTCCACATAATTCTCTTTAGATGGTAAAAGCACGATTGAATAAAATAGTCGAACATCCTAATTTTGATAAAAACTGCTTTCTTATTTGCATCAACCTTATTAAATTTGATGGGTAATAAGCTTTTGAATATCTAGAGGATGCTATATTTTAGAATGATAAAGGTAATAATAAGATGATTTGTAAAATGATGGCGAGGGGAATGAGTCAAGCATGGCTGGTTTAGGGACTTGCAAACCGATTCCAAACGAAAGTGGCTAAGTGGACTCCCGGGCTTGTTCGGGACCGGCCCAAGCTACCTCCACCTTGGCCGAATCCTAATCTATCTTTAGTATAATATTTGTTTAACTTTTATGTTTATTTAGTTGAAACTTGTTCCTCAAGTTTAGGATTTCTATTTAATCTCTTGCTATTTTACGTTTGAAACTTGGTTGTTTATTCTGGAATTTAATAAAGTTTATCGTTTGGAGGATTCAAACGTGTTCTTGACATAGCTTAGGAAATTAGCGTTGACATAGATCAACACCGTGTGACCATCACGCTATTAAGTGGTATCAGAGCCATGTTGGATCATAACATACGTCAACGTCGATTCGCCAATAGAGGCAACGATGATTATGAACATGATCCGCGAGACATAGAAGAAATTGAAAGGCTGCGCCAACAACTTTTGGATGCAAGATTACAACCGGCCAACGAAGGAAGATGGCAGCAAGAAAGCGATTCTGAACAAACTGAGTCGGATGGGTTCGATATGAGGGACGGGATTAACGGCAACCCTTTCGGCCGACGTGCCAGGGTGCGTCGCCCGCCACCTCCTGTTTCCGACCCATTGCGATCCCTAGGGATTCGCGTGGAAATTCCAGATTTTGAAGGTGGTGTTCAGCCAGACGAGTTTATTGATTGGTTGCGTATGGTAGAACGGGTCTTTGATCTCAAGGATGTCCATGATCACATGAAGGTAAAACTCATTGCTATTAAATTAAAGAAACACACGTCATTATGGTGGGAACACTTAACCAAAAAACGCGTCCAAGAAGGTAAACAAAAAATCGATTCATGGGATAAGATGAAGCGTTTATTGAAAAAAAAATTCTTACCCATTAATCATAGGCAAGACGCTTTTTTAGAATATCATGGGTTAAAACAGGGGACTTTAAATGTGTCTGACCTTATTTTGGAGTTTGAACGGTTAAGGATGCGGTGTGGCGCAGACAAAGATGAAGAACAAGTTATTGCTAGCTTTTTGGGTGCATTACGCACCGATATTTCGGAGGTCGTGCAGTTACACCCCTATTATACTTTTGATGACGTGTGCAGGCTAGCTTATAAAGTGGAAAAACAAGCTATTGTGAGGGGATGGTATTCGAACCTTCGACCCAATCAAAGCCGGGGATTGACTTTCATTTCCGCTCCACTTCCGGCCTCTGCGGCCCAGCTGAAAACTGCTGTCCCAGCAGCTAAACCAGAGCGTCAAACCCGCAAGGGGGGAATTGGTGCTTTAAATGCCTAGGGTTGGGTCACCTACAACGAAATTGTCCGAACACACAAGTTTTTGCACTCGTTGATGATTCGGTACCCACGTTTGATGATAATCATGATGCGGACGACGAATTCCAGGATGCTACAATTCTTTACCCAGATCGGGGTGAAGCTTTAATATCTCAACGCGTTCTCAGCGCGTCTCTTGCATCAGATGTGGATGACACTATGTGGCTACGCAATAATATTTTCCGAACCAAGTGCACGATAAAAGGTAAAATTTGTGATATGTTGTTGACGGGGGGAGTTGTGATAATATGATAGCCACTACGGCTGTGGATAAATTGGGATTAACAGTTAAAAACCATCCAGAACTGTGCCAGCTATCTTGGCTTAAAAAAGGAAATTCAATTAAAGTGACACATCAGTGTTTAGTATCGTTTTCAATTGGTAACAAATACACGGACGAACTTTGGTGTGAGGTCATTCCCATGGATGCTTGTCATATCCTTTTGGGGCGACCTTGGTTATATGGCCGTCGCGTGAAACATGACGGGCATCGTAATACGTATAGTTTTCGGAAAGACGGGTTGAGTATTACTTTGGCACATTTTAACCCGAAAGATTCACAAACAGAAGCGTTAATTCTTTGAAAAACTGAATTTTTTGGAGTGCGCTCTAAAAATGGAACCCCCGTGGATTTTTGGACTTCTTATTGTTGAGGAAAATCCATCGACACCACCTCCACCGGCGGCGGTACAGCAATTACTCACCGAGTTTCGTGATCTTTTTCCGGAGGAAATACCGGAGGGCTTACCATTGGAACGCGAAATTCAGCATTGTATCGATTTTCACCTGGGCTCGAGTATACCGAATAAACCAGCTTATCGAATGAACCCGAAAGAATTTGCTGAATTGCAACGACAGGTGACAGAGTTGTTAGAAAAAGGTTTTATACGTGAAAGTAAAAGTCCGTGTGCTGTTCCCGCTATACTTGTGCCAAAACCAGGGGGCGCATATCGAATGTGTATTGATAGTCGAGTTGTAAATAAAATAACGGTGAAATACTGATTTCCTATTCCATGATTTGAAGACTTATTTGACCAGTTGCACAGCTCTAGCGTTTTCTCCAAGATTGATCTTTGAAGTGGATACCACCAAATTCGTATGCGACAAGGGGATGAGTGGAAAACCGCTTTTAAGACGCGAGATGGGTTATACAAGTGGATGGTTATGCCATTCGGGCTGGCTAATGCTCCGAGTACGTTTTATGCGTCTTATGAATCATGTTTTTCGGGGTCTTATTAGCGTTTGTGTCGTCGTTTATTTCGAAGATATACTTATTTTTAGCAAGACTTTGGCACAACACTTGCAGGACCTACGAGCAGTTTTTACTATTTTACGGGAGCAGTGCTTGTTTGCTAATGAAAAGAAGTGTAATTTCCTTACTCGCGAGGTCGTCTTCTTGGGTTATTTGGTGTCGGGTGATGGTATTCGAATGGATGACAACAAAATTTCGGCCATCACATCTTGGCCAACACCGCAGACCTTACGCGATGTCCAGAGTTTCCATGGTTTAGCTTCTTTTTACTGTCGTTTCATTCGAAATTTCAGTTCTATTGTGGCACCTATGACCGAGTTGTTGAAAAATTCCAAATTCGTTTGGACCGCTGCTGCACAAAAATCTTTTGACACCTTGAAGGCCCTTGTCACGACGGCTCCTATTCTCGCCCTCCTGAACTTTGATGATGTGTTTCAAGTTGAGTGTGATGCGTCCGGTATTGGAATTGGTGGTGTTTTGAGTCAAAGCGGACGCCCAGTGGCATATTTTAGTGAAAAATTGAATGAGGTGCGTCAGCGTTACAGCACATATGATAAGGAGTTTTATGCTATTATTCGTTGTCTTGATTATTGGCGTCATTATTTACTTCCAAATGACTTTATTCTTTTTTCGGATCATCAAGCTTTGAAATACATCCAAGGACAAGTTAAATTGAATCAGTGTCATGCCAAATGGGTCGAAACTTTACAAGCGTATTCGTTTACTATTCGTCACAAGGCAGGATCTTCTAATAATGTTGCGGATGCTTTAAGTCGTCGGCCGACCTTACTTACCTCTTTTGAGCTTTCTGTTCCCGGCTTTGGTTCTTGGCAACACCTATATGTCGATGACCCTGATTTTGGGGATGCTTGGTCCCGTACCGCTGGTTCGCCATGGGGTTTTTATACCCAACGTCAAGGTTTTTTTATTTCGAGGTACCCGCTTATGTGTTCCGCAATCCTCGTTTCGGGAAGCAATCATTTTGGAATGTCATAATGGTGGCTTAGCTGGGCATTTCGGTCGTGATAAGACGCTTGCGCAGGTTAGGGATCGATTTTTTTGGCCATGTTTGGACGCTGATGTTGCTCGATTACTTCGTCATTGCCACGTTTGTCACATAGCAAAGACCTCTCACACAAACCAGGGGCTCTATACGCCCTTGCCGGTTCCACGCGGTCTTTGGGAGGATGTTAGTTTGGACTTTGTTCTTGGTTTACCAAGGACTCAGCGACAGAAGGACCCGATTATGGTCGTCGTTGATCGTTTTTTCGGAGATGGCGCATTTTGTTCCTTGTGCTAAGACTTTTGATGCGTCCCAAGTTGCTCGATTGTATTTTTCAGAGATTGTTCGCTTACATGGAGTTCCTAAGACTCTCACTTCTGATCGTGACGTTAAGTTTGTTGGGCACTTTTGGCGTACGCTATGGAAGTGTTTGGGTTCGAAGTTATAGTTTTCTAGCTCTCATCACCCACAGACGGATGGACAAACTGAGATAACAAATCGTAGTTTGGGTAATTTACTTCGTAGTTTGGTTAGGGATAAACCCAAGCAGTGGGACTTAGTTTTCCCTCAGGCTGAGTTTGCTTATAATCGTTCTTGTCATAAATCCATTGGGAAGAGTCCGTTTTTTATTGTGTATAGGCACAATCCCTTTACTCCTTTAAATTTAGCGCCTCCTACTAATATGTCTCACCTTAGTACCGATGGTGATGTCCGAGCTGTTCAAATTCAGGACCTCCATCAGCAACTTCGCGCTAAGAGTGCTAAACATAACTTGCAATATCAAGATGCTGCAAATAAACTTAGGCGTTCGGTTATTTTTCAGCCGGGGGATTTGGTTTGGATTCATTTGCGTCGCGAGAGGTTTCCACATGGTCATTTCGGAAAATTGCAGCCTCGGGCGGATAGACTTTTTCGTGTGCTCGAGCGTATTAATGACAATGCTTATAAGATTGATTTGCCGATGATGGCGAGGGGAATGAGACTTGTTCCTCAAGTTTAGGATTTCTATTTAATCTCTTGCTATTTTACGTTTGAAACTTGATTGTTTATTCTGGAATTTAATAAAGTTTATCGTTTGAAGGATTCAAACGTGTTGTTGACATAGCTCAGAAAATTAGCGTTGACATAGATCTAACACCGTGTGACTATCACGCCATCATAAAAATATTGAGTGGATCATGATTTATATCATATATACATACATCATATTATTTGATATTGTATATTTTTTGAGATCGTACATTAAACATTAGCACCAAAGTTAAAAATTTAAATCATTATATAATGATAGTGATTTATATATACTATATTTCATATTTGCTTTTACATTTATATTAACATTCTTAAGAACTCACTTAAATGCAAGTCTTTTTTCAATGATTATATTATCTTTCCATAAATATTTACAAAATTTGATAATCACTATGATAATATATATATATATATATATATATATATATATATAGAGGGTTAGGTTAAAATAAAAACCCTCTTAAGTTGTGAAAACTCTATAAACTCATTCTCAACCACATATTTTTAATTAAAGTTTAAATCTTGTGGTCCACAATTAAAGTTAATAAAAAATGTAAACATATATATAACATTTTCTCTATCCTGAAAACATATATAAAATTTAGTAAAAAAATGTTAAAAAATAGCAAAAAATGGTTTTTTGATTTTTCGATGTTTTGTATTAAATGTAACAACATATATTACGTGTGTAACAACAAAAAAACAAAAAAAAACGATGTTACATAGGGTTTTCACAACTCAAGTGAGTTTTCATTTTATACTTCCCCGATATATATATAATATATATATATATATAGGGGAGATTTTAAATGAGAATCTCTTTGAGTTTTAAGAACTCGAAAGAACTCAGTGTAACGAATTATTTTTACACATGCATAATATATGTAGGTTATATACACGTAAAAAAATTACAGAATTTTTTACGCACCGAGTCGGCTTTTTAGACATGTGTAACGGACGTAAAAGTTAGTGTAATTAGTTACATCTTTATTCTCTCTTCTACTTTGACTTCTTTGCCAGATTTAATCTCAACCACATATTCCAATTCATTTAATTAAGTGTGTGGCCTAGAATGAGTTCTTAAGTTTTTAAAACTCAACATGGTTCTCAAAACATTCGTCCGCTATATATATATATATATAGAAATTGTTCTTGGTATTATTAATGAAGGTTCTGAGTGATTATGTGCTTTTAACATCATCTGTTGACCCGCTTAATTATTATATTACACAACCAACTAATTAGCCCTTGCTTCTAACACAATGCGATGTTTTCACTTGGGGACCGTATAAAACCTAATTGATTATATTCCTTAGAACTTCATGATTCATTTCCTTATCTTACAAAGAGAATTGACGAAATAGGCGTGATTTAGCAGATAGCATACGAGAATACACAACTTTATTTATTGTTCTTTTATTTATAGAGTTATGACTTATATAATTTAAAGTGTCACCTCATATAGTACACGAGTACTTAACGTTCTAATATATAAACATCTTTTCATATTTGCATTTTACTATATTTTCTGTCCGTGTAATATATGTTTTCCTAATCTAATTGGAAAATATAGAATTCCATCATACACGGGAAGGAATATAAAATTCTTTAATTCATGAAAACATTTGATGGAATGCTTCCAAATTCCAGTTCCTTTAAAAACCGACCAAACACATAATTTTAAAGAAAATTTTCATATTCGAATTCCATTTCCAATGAATTCTACGAACCAGACAACGCCTAAAGCTCTATTGTTTTTTTTTTCTCCATATATTTTTTTGATCTTCTACCACAATAATCTTCTTGTAGAGAGTACATTTATCCCTTAAGCAACCTATTTTTTTTTTCGACGAACTTTTTTGTGTTTAAGCCACCGCACTCCCTAAATTGGAGAGCACGCTACCCCACTTTGGCTAAACTAAAAAAGTAAGAAATAGTATAAAAAACAATAATGTTTCTCACACCTTTCTCGTTAAAAAAAAAAACACAATATTGAGGAAAAAAAATTATTGTGTCTATTTGTTTATCAATATGTTTTTGTTTATTTTCGTCATTGATTGTGTCTTTTTTTCCTTGACAATGTGTATTTTTTTATATTATGTTATATTACTTAACATTGTGTTATATGTTGTTCGGCATTGTGTTATATTTTGCGATCTATTGCGTCTTTTTTTATTTATAATTCTTTTGTTAATTTTCATCATTGTGTCTTTTTTTTCACGCCATTGTGTCTTTTCGTCATTTTTTTTGGGAACGGGAATGATGGGGGAAACATTTTGGTTTTCAAAACTTTTTCGTTTCTTATTTTTGTTTTAAGTTATGATTTTTTTATTATTTTTTTTTGAATTCTTTAAAGAGTTTTGTGTTGACACAAATTCTTCTCACACTTCTCGTTTTTATCTTCCTTTATATTTTAACCTTACCCTTATTTCTTTTAATGATTTTTTTTCCAACAAAGTCCAGAATCAATTTTGTTATGGCAATTTGCTTTTTAAACCAAATTTTCCTTTTTTGTGTTGTAACTATTATGTTATTGTGCCATGTTTTTCATTTATTTCTCTATGGAAAAATTTTCAAAGTAAAAATTCCTAAAATCTCCCACTAATTGAGAGAGATTTCATTTTTATCCCAGTAAATAAAAGTTTCTAGAAATGTCTCATACAAGCACGTCTTTGACGATGTGTTAGGTCTCAACGCGTCTTTCACGACATGTTAGCCTCCAACACACATCTTTCATGACATGCTACTTTCATTACATGTTTGCCCTGTTAATTTTTTTTAAATATTACATTATTCTAATTAATTTTACGCATATTTGGTTTTTTAATAACTTGTAATGCATAAAGTTTTATAAAGTTTCAAAGATACCCGTTGAGATGTGCTTATATTTATCTACGTGTTGGCATAAACTTTACTTAAAGCGAGCATGGTTAAATTTTATTAAACATTTATTAAGCATTTCAATATCAATTTGACTCTCGGTTTTGAGGGCAAATTTATGACAACATGTAGAAAAAATAAACATGTTTCAATGATGTAGTCTAAAATATACATATTATAATATAATATTTCCTATACTTTTAAGTATTTTTGAGCCATATTTTATTGAGTATTATTATTAATTGGCTCATATATGGGGTTTTAAGGTTTTAAGAGAAAATGAGCTAAAATTTGGTACTTTTACTAAATTTGAGACCGACGAATGAAGGGTCCAAGCATATGTTATATATTACTAGTTAACTATTAACTATTAAATGTTATTTTAAAAAGAAAAAAAAAGAAAATAAAACGTATGTAATAATATCTAATAATAATAATAAGTACTATACATGTAGACAAACTATAATATGTCAGAATCTTGAATTGCATTTAGGTGTTTAGGTATAGTGATAAGACAAATATATTTATTTAGTTATTATGATCAAGTTTATATAACAATATAAATCCCACATTAAAATTCTTTCGTCTTGGGCTTTGTTTCAGGAAACAAAGGCGGTGGAAAAAGGGACATCATAAAAAGAGGGTTTTGACAATAATTAGGAGGAGGTAAGCCGTGAACAGGGGGTTTCGACATAAGGCAAGGAGAAAAAGAAAAAGAGAAGAGAAAACCGTTGGTTTGAGCGGAGAGCGTTAGGGTTCAAAACCTACTCATCCAAGCATCATTATTATTGGTTTGAATATATTATTTTCGTTATGAATTTATTGTTTGAACCTATTTATTTTCTTTTGTTCTTGAGTATGGTTGATGACTAAACCCCTAAACTGCCTAGGTTATAATGAACTTTTGTTGACGTTAGATTTTAGTTTGGATTTTGTTTTTGTTAAGGTTTATGATTATGTAAAAGGTTTATTGTTATTCATTCGATGTATATGTGTGTTTAGGACTGTTTGGTGAATTTTATTATTTCACAGTTTCCTTGGTGATTGTCTGTCATATAATAGGATCCTGTTAGGTCATCTACTGTGTGTTTTTGACTAGTTTATGGTTGATTTGCAATAAAGCCATAGGAACAATATTAATAAATCAAATAGACCTAAGTGTGCTGCTAATCTGAATAGCTGAGAGGTGATAGATTAAATGATACGTCTTGGTTGTTTAAGATTGCTAGATTTAGTTCTTCGTAAGGAGTCCGTCTAGGTTTGATTTTTCAGCCTTGTTTATCTAGTCGAGTTAATACTTTAAACTACCTTTGATTTTCGCGCTGTCAGGTAGGATTTCTTATTGAGTTACTTGTCATACAATAATTAGCGACCGTAAGCGAGTCTAATTAAGTTGGTGTTTTTAAGAACTTAATAGAAATCAATAGGTGTCTTCTTGAGAAGGGTCAAGGGTCCTGTTTGGGTTTTCTTTTAAGAGTCTATTTTACGATCGTAGTTCCATAACATGCATTTTAAAACTATTTGATAATTGATACATTAGGGATTCTAGCCTAGGTGGTTGTTTGTCATCATTTGAATTAAGTCTAGGTTTCAGTCGTCTTTAAGTCTTAATGATTAATTTAATATTAGTGTAATATTATTTTTTAGTAAAAACCCCCAATAATATAAATAATAGTCGTGTATGAGTTGAGTCTAGTTAGCTAGTTAACGTAATTAAAGAGTCTCGTGGGTTCCGAACTTACTTAGCTGTACTAGAGTCGACCGGTTCACTTGCCGGTTAGTAGTTTTAGTTAAGTTAAGAGTCTAGAATTATTACTTAGTGTATAGATTAGCGTTTATTTAGTTAATAAATTAATAACTACTTTGAGCACATCAAGTTTTTGGCGCCGCTGCTGGGGATTCTTGGCGATTGCGTTATTAGCTTTGATTAGACTTACTTGCTATATACGTGCTATTTGTATTTTGTTTTGTTTTTGAGTCTTAGGAGTCTAAGTAGTTTTTATTTTATTTTATTAGGTTAATTGCTTTAAATTAGTTTAATTTTTTTATATATAGTTTATTTCATTATTATCTGGTGCCCGTGATCCTTTTCTGTTTAAGTTTATCTTTGTAGTGATCTTCATAGAGTGCTACTATGAGCCCAAATTTTGCCCGATATATGATAGGACGTGGAATGTTGTTGGTTGTAAGGACTCATCTGGTGCAATGATGGATACATACCACATCCATAAGAGATATTCTTTGATTTCATGCGTGTTATCCATAACATGAATCCAAGTACACTGCTTTGGAATTTTATGGATGAGTTTCGGTCAGGCTTAAGATGTCGAATACAACTTAGTGAGCCGGTGATCGAGTTTGAGGATGTTGGTTTGCAGAATCAGATAGAGGAGAGTTGTCACACCTTCAAAATCCACTAACGGAGTTTTACCGTCAGAGGGTGTGAACTAACAGGATCGGAATCATCAGTTATAATCAAACCATAAAATAAAGTTTCAAAACCATGAAAACGTTTACGAGTAAATAAATGCGGAAGCGTAAAAACCTTTAATCAAAAGTTGCGTCACGCAGGACGACTTAAAACCAATGATAACCGTTAAAAATAAGTTTTGCATAATTAGAATGTGTCAAGCAATGCATGTTCCTAAACCGCGCGCCCGCCTCGGCTACCTGAGAATAACATACTAAAAGTGTCAACACAAGGTTGGTGAGTTCACAAGTTATATAAAAATAAATCGTTTAGCGTTTGCGTTACAGCGTTTTGCGTTACAGCGTTTTGCGTTACAGCGTTTTGCGTTTTGCGTTACCAGATAGTGTTATGTCAATTATATATCTATAGGTAGCTAGCCTATAAAGCAAGTATTTACTAAGTGTTCGACACCGAAGCTGACTCGTTTATTAAGTGCCTTGTCACCAGGTCCTCCAGACCATGGTACGTGTTAGCCAAAATTACACCCGCTCGACCTCCAGTCGAGTTTAGCATTGGGTGGGGTTTGTCAAACCCAGTAGTACTACTCAACAGTGACTCGCTATTCTAAATATTAACCGGTTCGATGTGTAGGACTTCAAATGTTTCGTTTGCCACTTAGCCTTTACAAGTGATATATAATTTATAACAAAATCTTAAATGCGTTGTGGAGTATGTTATCTCCCCCAAGTGAAAAGCGTTTGAAAACAGTTTAAAGAGGGGAAAGTGAAACTCACTGTTTGCGAAGAATTTCCCAAATTAAATCACCAAGATGCGCGTCACAGAAAAACTCTCTCTAGCGTTCTAAAACAACAAAGAGATTTTTCTAAGTGTCGGAATATTATCGAGTCTCTAGACCCGGCACATAATACCTATGCACATAACATGTTTCGTGTTTCGTTTTTGAATCGTGTGTGACTTTAACAAGTGTATTTGTGACACATTACATGTGTAAGCAATCATATACGTGTCATGTATTCATAAAGTACATCACTAGCAATTTTTCCCCGTAAGGGCATTTTGGTCAAATCATGACAATTAATTAGCAGTTATTCCCCGCAAGGGCATTTTAGTCAAAACACGACAATTATCTTGCAATCATTCCCCTCAAGGGCAATTTGGTCAAAACACGATAATAAATTAGCAAGTATCATATTTCATGCATTTTCACAAAACTCAGCAGCTAGTTTCACCGAGACAGAAATTCTACTTAAAAGATTGTACTATTCCACCTATCATAGCATCTCAATTAATTTACCAAAAATCATCACAGAAGCATATATGTCTTAGGTTTCCAGAACATATTTTATTATATTTTTATTCCACATAGTTTTCTCACAATCATCAAATCATTACAGCAAACTCATAATAGTCAAATTCATGCGCAACAGAATGTTATTTGCAATTCCAGTTAAACGAAAAATCCAATAAATGCAAGACCACTTGGGTTAGTTTCCTAACTCAATGAGTCAATTTACAGAAGTGGAACCAACCCAATTGGTCTCGTAGTTCATGAGATATAACATTTACAAAACAACCTAACAGCAGGTCTAACAGCTCAGCTTTGCACAACGTTTTTGTAAAATCATAAAAGTTAACTTCTACTTGTCCAAAAATTACAAGTTTATATTCTTTAGAAACTAGACTCAACCTAGTTTACTGTAGTATTAATAATCTCAACAAATTTTCATGTTTACACTTCGTTACAGTCACTTAAACATCAAATACACATTCTGTCCAGAAACTGTTTGCATCCAAACTCAACATAATAACAATCTATGAACTATCATGCATTCATATAACCCTCTAGACTCCATAAACACCATCCATGCACATCAATTACACATTACACACAAGATTAGGGTTTTTGTTTGAACTCAAATCAAAGACACAACAATCAACATGTTACAATATCAATTCTACTTATCAAATCATTACTCAATCAACAACAATCATATTGATTACATGTATATATGAAATCGGCAGCTTAGGGTTTACAATTAACCCAACAAACATCAAAATCAAGTAATAAGAATGTATAGGATAATCAATTATACCTTCCTAGCACCTAGTTCTTCAATCAAGGGCTTGATTTGGTGGTTGTATGTGTGTGTGAAGGTGACGGCAGCCAAGAGGGATGGAGGGGGTGGCTGATCGGTTTTGGGAGAAAGAAAAATAAGAGTTAGGGTTTATTATAACATAGTATTTATAGAATACTATGTTACACTTTAGCCCCTCCACTTTTAAGTATTACTTTTCCTAGCTTAAACTAACTTGTTTACATCTTGAGTTAACGTTTATAACCAAGTTATCACACAACACATAAGTCTAACACATAATTATCACATAATTACTGTTTTGACATTTTTCGTTTATTCATCAATCGTTTGCGTCAACTCGTTTGCGTTTCGGTGCAATTCCCGAAAGACTACACATTTAGTAAGTGTTAAGCGTCATTTAAACCCTAGTTTAAATGTAATGAAGTGTGCGTTATAGATTCAATGGTCTTAAGTTTGAATTGACGAAGTTGAGTTAACGGAGTTAACCTGAAATTGACGATTGTCACATCATTCCCATGTTAAAGAATTTTCGTCCCGAAAATTTGAGTCAAGTCGTGATGAGTGTCTGAAAAAGTAAGAAAAATTTTCGGTTTGTCATATCATCCCCTAGTAGAAAGAAATTTCGTCCCGAAATTTAATTCATACCTCCGGTGATGTCTGACGGTTTGCCGGGTTTCGCGGTTTTCTGTGTTTGGTTAGCCCTTCAAAAAAGTGAGGATACTTTTTCATCATTTGATCCTCGCGTTCCCACGTGAACTCCGGTCCACGTCTCGAGTTCCAACGAACTTTAACGATTGGAATTTTGCTGTGTTTGAGAGTTTTGGTTTCCCAATCCAAAACCTCGACTGGTTCCTCAATGAAACGTAACTGTTCATCAACTTGCAGTTCCTCCAAAGGAACTACTTGGGTTTCATCGGACAGGCATTTCTTCAAATTTGATATGTGGAATACATCGTGTACGCCACTGAGTTCCGTTGGTAGGTCCAGTCGGTACGCCACCGGACCAACGCGCTCAGTTATCCGGTAGGGACCAACATATCGTGGGTTGAGTTTGTTTCGCTTACCAAATCGAACCACACCTTTCCAATGTGAGACTTTGAGTAACACTCGATCGTTCACTTGAAATTCGAGAGGTTTTCGGTGCTTGTCGGCGTAACTCTTTTGGCGATCTCGTGCTGCTGCCATGCGATTTCGGATTTGAACTATATTTTCTAAGGTTTTGAGTACCAGTTCTGGACCAGTGATTTGGCTGTCACCCACCTCTGCCCAGCAGAGTGGTGATCGACACTTCCGTCCGTACAGCGCTTCAAACGGCGCTGCCTTAATACTTGCGTGGTAGCTGTTATTATACGAAAACTCTACCAAAGGTAAGTGAGGTTCTCAACTTTTTCCGAAATCCAATACGCATGCACGCAACATATCCTCCAGGGTCTGAATAGTTCATTCACTTTGCCCATCCGTCTGAGGATGGTATGCTGTGCTCATATCAAGACGGGTGCCTAGTGCGCTTTGCAGCGACTTCCAAAAGTGCGAAGTGAAACGAGAATCTCGATCGGAAATGATCGAGACAGGCACTCCGTGCCTAGATACCACTTCTTTCTAGTAAACGCGAGTCAGTCTTTCCATTTTGTCCGATTCCTTAATCGCTAAGAAGTGTGCAGACTTAGTCAACCGGTCAACGATCACCCAGATGGTATCGCATCCCGTCGGTGTCTTAGGTAAACCCGTGATAAAATCCATTGAGATGTGTTCCCATTTCCACATTGGGAGTTCCGGTTGTTGCAGTTGACCAGATGGTTTCTGGTATTCTATCTTGACTCTGGCACAAGTCAAGCATTTGCTCACGTAGGTGGCAATGTCGGCTTTCATGTTCGGCCACCAGTAAAGTGCCTTTAAATCATGATACATTTTATCTGAGCCAGGGTGGATAGAATATCGGGACTTGTGAGCTTCGTCCATTACTAGAGTTCTCAACTCTCCGTATCGTGGAACCCAAATCTGGTTCTCAAAATATCGGACCCGTCTGATCTGGTTTCAAGTTGGTTGTCCATGCCCCGCATGAGTTCCGATGGAAGATTGTCATCTTTCAAAGCTTCAAGTTGCGCATCGCGAATCTGATCGGGTAAGCTGGCATGAATTGTGAGTTGCAATGCTCGCACTCGTCTGGGTTTATCTGTTTCTTTTCTGCTGAGGGCGTCGGCCACTACATTGGCCTTGCCAGGGTGGTACTTGATGGCACAATCATAATCCTTGAGCAGCTCGACCCAACGACGCTGTCGCATGTTCAGCTCCTTCTGATCGTAGATATGTTGGAGACTCTTGTGGTCGGTGTAAATGGTAAACTTGGTACCGTACAAGTAATGCCTCCATATCTTAAGAGCGAACACCACAGCTCCGAGTTCCAAATCGTGGGTCGTGTAGTTCTTCTCGTGAACCCGTAGTTGTCGAGAGGCGTAGGCTATAACCTTCTCGAGTTGCATCAGCACACAACCGAGACCTTGTATAGATGCGTCACAGTGTACCTCAAAATTTTCCGTTCCCTCGGGGAGGGCTAGAATAGGGGCGCTACAAAGTTTGGTTTTCAACAGTTGAAAAGCGGATCCTTGCGCATCACCCCAATTGTACTTAGTACCTTTGTGAGTCAAAGCGGTGAGGGGTTGAGCAATCTTTGAAAATCCCTCGATGAAACGCCGGTAGTAGCTGGCCAGTCCTAGAAATTGTCGCACCTCAGTCGGAGTCTTAGGTGCTTCCCAGTTTTTGATGGCCTCTACCTTACCGGGATCGACATGGATACCATTCTCGTTGATCACATGTCCTAAAAAGTGAACTTCGCGAAGCCAAAATTCACATTTCGAGAGTTTAGCATACAGTTGTTCCTTCTTCAACAATTCCAGAATTTCCCTTAAGTGTTCTTCGTGGTCAGCTTCGTTCTTGGAGTAGACGAGAATATCATCAATGAAAACAATCACAAACTTGTCGAGGTACGCCTTGCATACTCGGTTCATGAGATCCATAAATACGGCTGGTGTGTTGGTTAAGCCAAAAGGCATAACCGAAAACTCGTAGTGACAATACCGCGTTCTGAAAGCCGTCTTAGAGATATCTTCTTCGCGCACTCTTAGCTGATGGTAACCGGATCGCAGATCGATCTTCGAGTAGTAACTCGATCCTTGAAGCTGGTCAAACAAATCATCGATTCGGGGTAAAGGATAACGGTTCTTGACCGTCACTTTGTTCAACTCCCGGTAGTCGATACACATGCGGAAAGTCCCGTCTTTCTTTCGGACAAACAAGACAGGGGCTCCCCACGGCGATGAGCTAGGTTGGATAAAACCCTTATCCAACAAATCTTGCAACTGAGTGGACAGTTCCTGAAGCTCCGCCGGTGCGAGCCGATACGGGGCTCGTGCTATGGGTGTTGCACCGGGTGTCAACTCGATTTGGAATTCGACTTGATGAATAGGAGGGAGTCCAGGCAAATCCTCCGGGAAAACCACCGGATAATCTCGCACAATCGGTATATCTTCAATTCGCTTCTCCTCCGTGGGTTTCTCAACAATCTGCGCCAAAATTGCCGGATGACCCTTTCGTAGATACTTCTGCGCCTTCATAAGGGTAATGACGCTGGTGGTCATGCCGCTCCTCTCACCTCGGACCGAAATGATCTCGCCGGGAGGGGTAGAAATGTGAACTATCTTGTCGTGACATATAATCTCCGCTCGATTCTCGGATAACCAGTCCATGCCGACCACGACATCGAAACTACTAAGCGTAAAAGGAATAAGGTCAATATCAAAGACATGACCTGACAGTTTTAACTTACATCCCGCAAGTACATGAGTCGTTACTATATTCTTACCGTCAGCTAATTCAATAGGAAACTTAGCATCTAACGGAGTTGGAGTTAAGACTAAGAGTTGGCTAAAGGCTTTCGACACAAAACTCCTATCAGCTCCAGTGTCAAAACAATACAGAAGCAAAACAATCGTTCACAGGGAACTTACCAGTCACCACGTGCGGATCATTGCGGGCTTGACCCGACCCAATCACAAAAGCTCTTCCCTTGCCATTGCTTCCACCATTACTGCCACTTCCATTACCCCCATTGTTGTCATTCTGTTTCAGCTTGGGACAATCTTTCCTGAAATGACCTTCCTGCCCACATTCGTAACATCCTTTCTTCGTCGTAGGTGGTTTAGGAGCACCCGTTGCCGCAAGGTCTCCTCTACACTCCTTCGCCTGGTGACCCATCTTTCCACATCTCTGACACTTGACACGGTTACACGGGCCAACATGATGATAGTTGCACCTATTGCACTTCGGATTTTTCCCAGCATATCCGCTCGAACCCTGCCCGCTACCGTTGTTATTGTTGTTGTGACTTTGATTGTTAAAGCTCCGAGTGAATTCGGGCTTACGGTAGTGTTGTTGCGGTGGGAGGTTCGAGGATGAAGATCTGGTGTTCTGAAACTTCCTCTTTCTGCTGCTCGGGTTGCTATTGCTGTGGTTGTCATTATTCGGGTTGTCACGGGCTTTAGTAGTTGAACCCCTAGGTAGTAACGCACCTTGGGTCACAGCCTGATCCGTCAGTTTGTGAGCTAAACGGATCGCTTGTTGAATCGTGGCTGGTCTGGAAGACGTCACCATGCCCTGAATCTGCGGTGCTAACCCATCAATGTACATTTCAATCCTCTTACTCGGCGGATCCACCATCCGCGGACACATCACAGCCAACTCGTGAGAACGAGTAGTGTAGGCTTCAATTTCCGAGCCCACCATCTTCAGTGACCAGAATTCTGACTCTAACTTTGAAATCTCTTCTCTCGGACAGTACTCCACTCGCATCATGCTTTTGAACTCCTCCCAGTTCATCGCGTTAGCCAGTTCCAATCCAAGGATCTACACATTTGTACATCGTCTGTGGACACCTCTGAGTGTGCCTCTGGCTCAGCCGGTTCTTCCTCCGGTTCCTCTTCGGGTTCCTCCTCGGGATCTTCCTCGGGATCTTCTTCAGGCTCCTCTTCGGGATCTTCTTCAGGTTCGGCCTCAGGCTCGGCTGCGTTCTGAGCAAGTTGCATTTGTAAGACATCGCAACGCTCTAGAGCTATCTCGGTTCAGGTCCTTGCTACCTGGAGTTGCTCTTGCAAGTCTATCATCTCGGCTTGCATCTTCATCATAATCTTCATCTGTTGATCACTAGCCTCTTGCATTTCCTTCATTGCCGCTGCCATGCGGGCAATCTCCTCCTTAGTCTCGGTTCCGTCTTTTAACAGTCCGGAAACGTTCGTTCTCGTATAGCGCATGTAACCCACGTCACGCTCCAAGCATGAAACAACAGCTGCGAGAACTCGCTCTACAGGCTCGGTTATGGGTGGTAGGGTGTTGGGATAAGCAGGATGGTTCGGGTGAGGTAACGGGGGAACTTGTTCGCGATAGACCATACGTCTGATCATGTTAGGGTACCAATCCCAGCTAACGTCGTTTTCGTATATGCCTCCAGATAGGCGGTACCTCTTCGGTGCGGGAGCTTCGAGTTCCGGGACTACTCGGGGCGGCGATGCGGTAGGTAACTGCGGTTCCTTCCCGTGAGCATGCGTCATCGACTCGGATGATGATGAGGGTGGCGTCGACATTCCTACAGGTAAGCCGTGTATGCTCGCGCGTATGAGTGAAAGAGGTAAAGAGATAAGATTACAAGACTACACAAACCTATGCAGTGCGTATCATTATAACTAATGGGTCGTCGCGGTTATAGTCTAGTATGCATGCAGCTTCTAGTTCGCTATAAGCAATGGCTCTGATACCAATCTGTCACACCCTCAAAATCCACTAACGGAGTTTTACCGTCAAAGGGTGTGAACTAACAGGATCGGAATCATCAGTTATAATCAAACCATAAAATAAAGTTTCAAAACCATGAAAACGTTTACGAGTAAATAAATGCGGAAGCGTAAAAACCTTTAATCAAAAGTTGCGTCACGCAGGACGACTTAAAACCAATGATAACCGTTAAAAATAAGTTTTGCATAATTAGAATGTGTCAAGCAATGCATGTTCCTAAACCGCGCGCCCGCCTCGGCTACCTGAGAATAACATACTAAAAGTGTCAACACAAGGTTGGTGAGTTCACAAGTTATATAAAAATAAATCGTTTAGCGTTTGCGTTACAGCGTTTTGCGTTACAGCGTTTTGCGTTACAGCGTTTTGCGTTTTGCGTTACCAGATAGTGTTATGTCAATTATATATCTATAGGTAGCTAGCCTATAAAGCAAGTATTTACTAAGTGTTCGACACCGAAGCTGACTCGTTTATTAAGTGCCTTGTCACCAGGTCCTCCAGACCATGGTACGTGTTAGCCAAAATTACACCCGCTCGACCTCCAGTCGAGTTTAGCATTGGGTGGGGTTTGTCAAACCCAGTAGTACTACTCAACAGTGACTCGCTATTCTAAATATTAACCGGTTCGATGTGTAGGACTTCAAATGTTTCGTTTGCCACTTAGCCTTTACAAGTGATATATAATTTATAACAAAATCTTAAATGCGTTGTGGAGTATGTTATCTCCCCCAAGTGAAAAGCGTTTGAAAACAGTTTAAAGAGGGGAAAGTGAAACTCACTGTTTGCGAAGAATTTCCCAAATTAAATCACCAAGATGCGCGTCACAGAAAAACTCTCTCTAGCGTTCTAAAACAACAAAGAGATTTTTCTAAGTGTCGGAATATTATCGAGTCTCTAGACCCGGCACATAATACCTATGCACATAACATGTTTCGTGTTTCGTTTGTGAATCGTGTGTGACTTTAACAAGTGTATTTGTGACACATTACATGTGTAAGCAATCATATACGTGTCATGTATTCATAAAGTACATCACTAGCAATTTTTCCCCGTAAGGGCATTTTGGTCAAATCATGACAATTAATTAGCAGTTATTCCCCGCAAGGGCATTTTAGTCAAAACACGACAATTATCTTGCAATCATTCCCCTCAAGGGCAATTTGGTCAAAACACGATAATAAATTAGCAAGTATCATATTTCATGCATTTTCACAAAACTCAGCAGCTAGTTTCACCGAGACAGAAATTCTACTTAAAAGATTGTACTATTCCACCGATCATAGCATCTCAATTAATTTACCAAAAATCATCACAGAAGCATATATGTCTTAGGTTTCCAGAACATATTTTATTATATTCTTATTCCACATAGTTTTCTCACAATCATCAAATCATTACAGCAAACTCATAATAGTCAAATTCATGCGCAACAGAATGTTATTTGCAATTCCCGTTAAACGAAAAATCCAATAAATGCAAGACCACTTGGGTTAGTTTCCTAACTCAATGAGTCAACTTCCAGAAGTGGAACCAACCCAATTGGTCTCGTAGTTAATGAGATATAACATTTACAAAACAACCTAACAGCAGGTCTAACAGCTCAGCTTTGCACAACGTTTTTGTAAAATCATAAAAGTTAACTTCTACTTGTCCAAAAATTACAAGTTTATATTCTTTAGAAACTAGACTCAACCTATGTTACTGTGGTATTAATAATCTCAACCAATTTTCATGTTTACACTTCGTTACAGTCACTTAAACATCAAATACACATTCTGTCCAGAAACTGTTTGCATCCAAACTCAACATAATAACAATCTATGAACTATCATGCATTCATATAACCCTCTAGACTCCATAAACACCATCCATGCACATCAATTACACATTACACATAAGATTAGGGTTTTTGTTTGAACTCAAATCAAAGGCACAACAATCAACATGTTACAATATCAATTCTACTTATCAAATCATTACTCAATCAACAACAATCATATTGATTACATGTATATATGAAATCAGCAGCTTAGGGTTTACAATTAACCCAACAAACATCAAAATCAAGTAATAAGAATGTATAGGATAATCAATTATACATTCCTAGCACCTAGTTCTTCAATCAAGGGCTTGATTTGGTGGTTGTATGTGTGTGTGAAGGTGACGGCAGCCAAGAGGGATGGAGGGGGTGGCTGATCGGTTTTGGGAGAAAGAAAAATAAGAGTTAGGGTTTATTATAACATAGTATTTATAGAATACTATGTTACACTTTAGCCCCTCCACTTTTAAGTATTACTTTTCCTAGCTTAAACTAACTTGTTTACATCTTGAGTTAACTTTTATAACCATGTTATCACACAACACATAAGTCTAACACATAATTATCACATAATTACTGTTTTGACGTTTTTTGTTTATTCATCAATCGTTTGCGTCAACTCGTTTGCGTTTCGGTGCAATTCCCGAAAGACTACACATGTAGTAAGTGTTAAGCATCATTTAAACCCTAGTTTAAATGTAATGAAGTGTGCGTTATAGATTCAATGATTTTAAGTTTGAATTGACGAAGTTGAGTTAACGGAGTTAACCTGAAATTGACGATTGTCACAAGAGTATTCCCTCATGGGAGGACGAGTTTCGAGATGAATTTGGAGAAGAGTTAGTGGGTTTAACCAATATGGATGAGAGAGATTTTATCCCCGAAAGAGATATTAAAGAGCTTGAAGTATTGTTATTTGGGGAGCCGGTTAAGAAGTTAATTGTCAAAGAGGAATCACATGAGATATCCGAAGGATTGAAGAATAAAGAACTGCATCTCATTGTGAAACATCATCCGCGTATGCGCGGTAAAGCTGGCAGGTTTTTAGAAATACTCGTTCGGGGATCGCCACGTAAATCAAGAGCCTTAAGAAGGATATCTGGGGTTAGGAATCAAAGTGTGCCAAATTTGTTATATCCTCAGAATTTCAATAATTGGGTGATCAAGCTGAATGCTTATTTTTGTGGCTACATGAATTTGAAAACTAGTTTCTTCCAAAGTAGTTGTAAAAGGAGAGTGTTGAAGAACACTGATGTGAAGAGGATAAAGGAGAAATGTTAAAAGATATATTCTTTTTGAATCGTTGCCATCCTTTTCTCATTGATATCATATATATACATATTACAATGAGATCTCCATAATAGGAGATAAGATTTAATATTCAATACTAAAGATAATATACAATTTAATCTATAAATATACAAGTCTATTACACCCCCGTAGTCGAAGCGGGAGGTGACCGGATGCTGAGACTGGACCTGAAATCTTTAAATAAAACACGAGGAAGACCCTTGGTGAAGATGTCAGCGATTTGATAGGTAGATGGAACATGATGGATGCGCACTTGACCCCGTTGAACCTGTTCGCAAACAAAGTGAATATCAAGCTCTATGTGTTTCGTACGCTGATGATTTACCGGATTTCCCGACAAATAAATGGCGCTAACATTATCGCAGTAGACAATAGTTGCACGTGTCAATGGGCGATGAAGTTCCGAAAGTAAATTACGAAGCCAACAAATCTTAGCAACCACATTAGCGACCCCTCGGTATTCAGCTTCAGCACTGGACCGGGATACAGTTGGCTGTCTTTTGGAAGACCATGAAATAAGATTGGACCCATAATAAACATAATATCCAGATGTAGACCGACGAGTGTCGGGACAACCCGCCCAGTCGGCGTCAGTATATGCAAGTAATGAAGGAGCAATAGATTTACCGAGGGTTAAACCGAAGTCTATCGTACCTTGAACGTAATGCAAAATCCTTTTTAGGGCATCCCAATGTGTAAACCGTGGGGCGTGCATATGCATGCAAACCTGTTGGACTGCATAGCTAATATCAGGCCGGGTAAAGGTGAGGTACTGTAAAGCACCAGCCATACTGCGATATAGAGTCGGATCCTCAAATGGTACTCCCGAGTCATCACCTAACTTACCGTTAGTGTCGACAGGAGTAGGTGCTGGCTTGCAAGTTTGCATCCCGGCACGTTTGATGATGTCTTGCGCATAGGAATTCTGAGATAAAAACATGCTATCTCCAGTCCGGGTGACTGATATTCCAAGAAAGAAACTGAGCTGCCCGAGATCTTTCATGGAAAATTCATTCGCCAAACTTGACATTAATTGTTGACGAAGTGCCTCAGAGGATGATGTGAGCAGAATATCGTTGACATATAATAATAGATAAGCAGTATGGGAGCCAGAGTGTAAAATAAATAAAGAGTTATCACATTGACTATGTGTGAATCCCAAATGCAAAACATAATCGGTGAACCATTGGTACCAAGCCCTTGGTGCCTGTTTTAACACGTATAAAGATTTTTTAAGTCGGCACACATAATCCGGATAAGTCTTGCTACAAAACCCCATAGGTTGATACATGTAAACCGTTTCATTTAGACTACCATGTAAAAAAGCATTTGTTACATCTAACTGATGTATCGACCAGATTGCGACAAAGCTATAGAGAGCACGGTGCGTATCGTCACAGGTTTAACCACCGGACTAAAAGTTTCCCCATAGTCTAACCAACCTGTTGTGATCTACCATCGCAGACCAACCGTGCTTTGTACCGCTCAAGGGTTCCATTAGAATGAAACTTATGCTTAAATAACCACATACTTCGTATCACATTCATCTGTGGGTGTCGAGGGACAAGTTCCCAAGTCTCATTTTTAATAAGGGCATTATACTCGTCAAGCATGGCATTATACCATTCCGGTATGGATAGGGCGTGGGACAGGTTTTTAGGAATAGGATTGACGGTGGTGGCCGATAAGTTAAATAGTTTCTTAGGTTTAGTGATGTCGTCCATGCCCCGGGTACGCATGGTTCGGGTAGTAGTTTGTAGTGGAGGTGAACTGGGGGGTAGTTGGGAAGTGGGTAACTGGACAGTAGTTGGTGTCAGAATGGAGAATTGAGATGTGGAGTTTGAAAGTGGGGAGTTTTTGGTCGTAGGTGAACATTGTGGTGGAGTTGAAGTGTGGGCCGTGGTTGGGGTAATGGGACTAGATGGGTTATTTGGAGGTGGGCTTGTGGGGGAGTGAGCTTGTGTAGGATTGAAATAGGTTGGGTGTGGAGATTGAGAAGTGGCCACTTGTGACCATAGGTGGGGATGAGGTGGAGTGTTAAGAAAGGCGTAGGAGTCGGACAGGGATGCAATTGGTTTAGATGGGTTAGTAGCATATGGAAATATGGTCTCATCGAAAACCACATGTCGTGAGATAGTAATTTTATTGGTTTTAAGGTCTAGACATTTATAGCCTCGATGGTTTTTTCGGGTAACCAAGAAAGACACACGGATGAGAACGATGAGCAAGTTTGTGAGTTAGAGTAGATGGATGGAGAGGATAACATAACGAACCAAAGACACGAAGATGATCATACGATGGGTATCGGTTATAGAGTAACTCGGTAGGGGTTTTGAAGTGGTGATTTTTACTAGGAAGAATATTGAGAATGTACGTGGCCATATCAAGAGCATGATGCCAAAATGTAGGAGGAAGGGAAGCATGAGCGAGAAGAATTCGAATGATGTTATTAATGGAGCAGATTTTGCGTTCCGCCTTTCCATTTTGAGACGATGTGTGAGGGCATGATAAGCGAAGAGTCATGCCATTAAGATCACAATATTGTTTAAATTGAAATGTTTTAATTGTGCGTTCAAATTGGGTTTCTATTTGTTTGGAAAAGATAGAAAATATAGAGTAAACCTGTAACTTTTTGGCTAAAGGATAGGTCCATAGAAAATTAGTTTTATCATCTATGAAAAGTATGTAATATCGATGTCCGCCTGTACTGACAATTGGAGATGTCCAAAGGTCGCTATGAATAATATCAAAAGGTAAATACGTACAGGTTGAAGAAGCAATAAATGGTAATTTAATACTTTTCCCAATAACACGAGATTCACAAACAGTCTTATTAACTTATTAAGGGAAATAACATTGGAATGTCTTAAAAATTGTAACAAAGCTGGTCCGGGATGTCCCAGACGTTGATGCCACAACTGATTGGAAATAGCTGCAAAAGTAGACGGAGATGTGTATTGGGTAGACTCTGGCGGAAGAAGAGGGTATAAATCACCGCTGCTGTTGCGCCGGAGGATAGGGATCCGGGTCTTGAAATCCTTTACAAGAAAACCAAACGGATCAAATTCGATAGAAATCCAATTATCAACGGTAAGGCGACGGACATAAATAAGGTTTTTAATTAATTTAGGTGCATATAGGACGTTTTTTAGTTTGAGGGGTGGGTAGGGAGGTGGTAGGTATTGGTGTCCGTGTCCGTTTACCGGAATAGTAGTTCCGTTGCCAACAATTATATTATGTAAAACACCATTATTAAAAAAAAATGGAAATTACCCGGATTGTTTGTCATGTGAGAAGTAGCCCCGGTGTCTATGTGCCACTGATCAGGTGGGTTGAGAGACATGGTGTTTAAGGCCTGGTCGATATTAGTTGGCGCGTACGCAGCATTGTAGGCCTGATTGGGGCGTGGACCAAGTATACCGGCATTTCCTAGGCTTGTGTTGGGCCTCGAACTTGTTGGATAAGGGCAGGGGTTTGGCCAAAGTGGGGAGTAGTTTTGGGCTTGAGTGGGCTGGTGCATCTATGGTGAGTTCTAAGTGTTTTGGTTTGGGTTACTAATCGGCCCAGAATTATTGTGATGGCCAAAATTGTTGTAATATCCCTAACTAGTGGGGTTATGTGTATTACCATGATTAGAATTTGTATTGTAGCCTAGTCCACGTCCCTTACCCCATGTGTGCCTTCCACGACCTCTTCCCCGAGAACGACCGCGACCGCGCCCCCTGTCGGAGGTGTTTTCTGATCGGTATTCGGATGAAGCCAATTGATCAGATTTATTGGTGGTTGCATGTAGTGCGGTACCTGCAGTAGAAGCGGCTAATGCAGCCTGATGAGATTTCTTTTGTTCTTCCATTGTTACTTTCAACCGAGCCGCATGGAATGAAGGTAGCGGCTCCGTGTTTTGAATTATTGCGCCAATGCCTTCATATTGTTCATTAAGACCGGTAACTAATTGAATAACCAAATCGGTTTCGGTGACCGGCGCATCGACATTAGCTAATTGATCGGCCAACACCTTGAGTTCTTGACAATACGCGTGCAAGTTTGGAAAGTTGTCAAGTCGGGTGTTGGCAAATTTGGATTTGAGATAAACAGTTAGAGTTGCTTTACTATCATTGAAAAGATCAGCGAGAGCCGTCCAAGCATCAAGAGCCGTGGTATCCTTCTTCTAAATAGTTTGTAATAAATCACAAGAGATTGTGCCATAGATCCATTGAAGGACTATGGCGTCAATCCGTTCCCATGAGTCTAGAGCCGGTGGGGTTGGTTCTTTAGGTGGCGTAGAGGATGATTGCACCGGGGGTTTAGAAGAGGTAAGGTGATCAAACACCATAAAGGCTTTGCAATGGATTTTGAACAATTCCGACCAAGAATTGTAAGGGCCGGATTCCGATTATAGGGTGATCGGAATGAAGTTCTTTAAGTTGGTGACGGTCAAAGCCGGGTGAAGCTTGGAATCCATGACGCAAATAGAAAATAAGGATGGACAGATAGCAAGAAGCGTGTGATCGGTGGTGAGAAGCTAGCCGCAGATGATGAGGGAGGGAGGCTAGGGTTTGATAGGCAGTGATACCATGTTAAAAGATATATTCTTTTTGAATCGTTGCCATCCTTTTCTCATTGATATCATATATATACATATTACAATGAGATCTCCATAATAGGAGATAAGATTTAATATTCAATACTAAAGATAATATACAATTTAATCTATAAATATACAAGTCTATTAAAAAACATCCTGATTGAGGTTTCGGGAACGAGTCCGGCTGAAGACTCTTTTATAAACTTATCGCTTCCCAAGAGGCAACCCGGTATTATGTTTTCATTCTATTTTTATTTTGGTTTTACTTCTTTGCTCTATCCGGTGTTGTTTCTCTTACTTGCAGGTTGCTCCAGGGTCGCTTATGAGATGATTGATGAGCTATGGTTTTAAATAAGTGTGGGGATGCCACTTGCTTTAGTATTGCTGTTTTTGGTCGTGAGATATGACGTTATTTGAAGATAGTTTGCTGACCGCATTCGAATTGGAGGGCACGGAATACGACTCGCAAGGCATATCGTCACATTTACCAAAGGAGTCTATTCCAATTCATTAATTCATTTTTATTTTTTGCATAATCTTAATTGTATTTTCCTTTTTCTCACATTGAGGACAATGTGAAATTTAAGTGTGGGGATGAGAAATTGATATTTTTCGGCAAAAAATAAAAATATGAAAAACAAAAAAGTTAAAAAAAATGAAAAAAATTAAAAAAAAAAACTAATAAAAAGTTTTGAAGAAAAAAAAATGTCCCAAGAATTTAATGAATATTTTTGAATTTAAAATGGAAAATGATAGTATAATTGGAAATTGGTTTTTCAAACTACTAATAATAAGAGATAAATAAGAAGAAAGCGTACTAAGCTTGGGATGTGTCGGTAGGCCCAACTAGTCTTGAAAGGTTTCCCATTGCATATTCTTAATAAACCTAATTAATTTTAGATTTTGTGGGTTCTCATCCTAATAGTGATAGTGAAGCTGAAATTCGATAAGGCATTGAGAGTATTACCATAAGCTGACTACTCTAAGGTGGTGAGAATTGAATGCACTTTAAAATTAGCACACCACTCCGTTTTATGAACATAAATAAAGAGTGGTGGCACCCTGCCATGTTCAATTTTTATACGAGCTTAGAAATTAATTATATATTTAGGGTAAAAGAAGCCTAAGTGCATAATAAAAAAAAAAGAAAAAAAATGTTAAAAAAAGGGGTTACAAAGTATTCTAAGAATTGGTCCAAAAAGAAATGAAAAAGAGAAAAGTTATCTAATGAAAAATGCCAAAGAAGTATTCTCAAAAATAGAAAAAGAGGCCAAAGTGCACATACTGGACGAGGCTGAGGGTTTACGTGTTACCAAGGGATGGCGACTTTGAGGATACACTATTGGGGCTCGAAGTTTCTAGTCAATAAATATTTTCTTAGGGCATATATAGGACAAAGTCCAATAATATTTAGGGCATGCTCGTACGACCTCACTTGACCTATCATTCATAATTTCATCTAAGTGTATTTTTTTCTTACCATTAAGGGTTTTATCTTATGGTAATATGTTGAACCAGTTTGTTTCAACTCGATTTTTTTTTTAATTGTCTTTACTATGCTTGAGATGAGGTAGGTGGATCTTAACTCTAAAGGTGTGAGACCCATAGGTTTTTGATATCACATGAACTTAAATGCTTAATATACGTGGGGGCTTGATAGGCTGGTGGGTGGGTTTAAGTGGACAACAATATCGGTAATCGCTGTTTTTGCGTTTATTAGAGCTTTAAATAACCTATATGTTTTTAAGACCATATTTTCCGATTATGATTCCATTGCATATAACTTTTTCAGGGACAAAAACAGTTTAAGTGTGGGGATATTTGATGTAGTCTAAAATATATACATATTATAATATAATATTTTCTATACTTTTAAGTATTTTTGAGCCAGATTTTATTGAGTGTTATTATTAATTGGTTCATATATATGAGGTTTTAAGGTTTAAAGAGAAAATGAGCTAAAATTTTGTACTTTTACTAAACTTGAGATCGACGAATGTAAAGTCAAGCATATGTTATATATTACTAGTTAACATTAACTATTAAATGTTATTTTAAAAAAAAATAAAATAAAATAAAAGAATATAAAACGTATGTAATAATAATAATAATAACAAGTACTATATATATGTTACATAAAACGACAAAACTATAATATGTTAGAATCGTGAATTGCATTTAGGTGTAGTGATAAGACAAATATATTTATTTAGTTGTTATGATCAAGTTTATATAACCATATAAATCCCACATTAAAATTCTTTCGCCTTGGGCTTTGTTTCAGGAAACAAAGGCGGTGGAAAAAGGGACATCATAAAAAGAGGGTTTTGACAATAATTAGGAGGAGGTAAGCCGTGAACAGGGGGTTTCGACAAAAGACAAGGAGAAAAGAAAAAGTGAAGAGAAACCCGTTGGTTTGAACGGAGAGCGTTAGGGTTCAACACCTACTCATCCAAGCATTATTATTATTGGTTTGAATATATTATTTTCGTTATGAATTTATTGTTTGAACCTATTTATTTTCTTTTGTTCTTGAGTATGGTTGTTGACTAAACCCCTAAACTGCCTAGGTTATAATAAACTTTTGTTGACGTTGGATTTTAGTTTGGATTTTGTTTTTGTTATGGTTTGTGATTAAGTAAAAGGTTTATTGTTATTCTTCGATACATATGTGTGTTTAGGATTGTTTGGTAATTTTATTGTTTCACAGTTTTCTTGGTGATTGTCTGTCATATAATAGGATCCTGTTAGGTCATCTACCATGTGTTTTTGACTAGTTTATGGTTGATTTGCAATAAAGCCATAGGAACAATATTAATAAATCAAATAGACCTAAGTGTGCTGCTAATCTAAATAGCTGAGAGGTGATAGATTAAATGAATCGTCTTGGTTGTTTAAGATTGCTAGATTTAGTTCTTCGTAAGGAGTCCGTCTAGGTTTGATTTTTCAGCCTTGTTTATCTAGTCGAGTGAATACTTTAAACTACCTTTGATTTCCGTGATGTAAGGTAGGATTTCTTATAGAGGTACTTGTCATTTTTAATTAGCGATCGTAAGCGAGTCTAATTAAGCTGGTGTTTTTAAGAACTTAATAGAAATCCATAGGTGTCTTCTTGAGAAGGGTCAGGGGTCCTGTTTGGGTTTTCTTTTAAGAGTCTATTTTACGATCGCAGTTCCATAACATGCATTTTCCTACTATTTGATAATTGATACATTAGGGATTCTAGCCTAGGTGGTTGTTTGTCATCATTTGAATTAAGTCTAGGTTTAAGTCATTTTTAAGTCTTAGTGATTAATTTAATATTAGTTTGATATTAGTTTTTAATAAAAACCCCCAATAATATAAATAATTAGTCGTGTATGTAGTTGACTCTAATTAGCTAGTTAACGTAATTAAAGAGTCTCGTGGGTTCGATATCCAGACTTACTTAGCTGTACTAGAGTCGACCGGTTCACATGCCGGTTAGTAGTTTTAGTTAAGTTAAGAGTCTAGAATTATTACGTAGTGTATAGATTAGCGTTTATTTAGTTAATAAATTAATAACTACTTTTAGCACATTATTCAGCAACATATTCGAAATTATATACGCATTTATATATTGCAATTTATAAAAGAAAAAGCAAATATGTATAAAATCTAACAATACTAATAAAAGAAAATAATGTAGATGATGTGGCAATCTCACATTCATTCTTGGTCTAATCTCTCTTCTCGTTCATTCTAGATATCCATTGATTATGAGGCACAACCATTTTTACAAATGGGTTATAATTTCCTTTGTAATCTTTCATCTCATTCATCATATCTCTCCATGGGTTATGGGTCAAAATAATTTTGACAAATGGGTTATAATTTTCTTTATAATTCTCTAATTCATCATCTTATTTATCCTATATATATCCATGGGTCATGGGTTAAAACAATTTTAACAATTGAGTTATAATTTTTTTTCTAATTCTCTAACTCTCATCTCATTTATCATAATTATCCATGGGTAATAGATTAATATGCCAAAACAATTTTGGCAAATGTTGTATATAAAGATATTTTTTCTAATTTGTAAATTTAAGATTGTAGATTTCTTATTATTTTTACTATATATTTTATTTTATTTTTACCTTTAATTTTGTTCATTTCTTTCAAATAACAGACCATATTTATTTTTATTATTTGACAAATCCCGTGTAATACACGGGTTCAAAAGCTAGTTAATTATAATAATGTAAGATTGAAAAAAAAATAATAGGCCAAATATGTCGTGAAAGACGTGTTAGAGGCTAACAGGTCGTGAAAGACGCGCGCTGTAGACTAACGGGCCGCGAAAGACTCGTTGAGACCTAACTCCTCGTCAAAGACAATTTTGTAGGGGACATTTCTGTAAAATTTTATTTTAGGGAAAAAATTGGAATCTCTCTCCATTAATGGGACATTTAGGAAATTTTCCCATTTTCAAAATAGACATACATTGGAAAGAGATTCCATTATTGTCCTTTAAAATTTAGAATTCCAAAAATGTACTCTTTAAGTCATCTTTGACCATGTGTTAAGAGGTCTAACACGTCTCCGACGACGTGTTAATAAGATGACGTGTTAGTAACACGATGTCGAAGACGTGTTAGACTTCCTAACACATGGGCAAAGATGAGTTAGGCCTCAAAACACATGGTCAAGGACGTGTTAGCATCCAAACATATAGTTAAGGAAAATTGGTTTTTATTGGTCCCAATTATTTCATTTTTGTCGGCGCTGGTCCCAACTTTCATTTTGGCTGGCAACGGTCCCAACTTTAACATTCGTTTCTTCCACCAGTCCGCGACTGACGGAGCACTAACTCCGTTATCTTTTTGCTTATGTGTGTCCAAAAACATCTTACGTGGCGGCCACTGTGGATTATTGATTCATACTTAACTTATACTGTTCATGTATCCAGAACCCTAACTCTTCAACGACTCAGGGGTTTTAGACCATCCAAACGCCACCGATTCCACCCAATGCCGGAATCCAAATCCTTCCAATTCCGATCATCCGCCGTCAAACTCCCACAATTCCACCCAATGTCGGAACCCAAACCCTTCCAATTCCATTCCTCCACCGTCAAAATCCCCCCAATTTTCCCCTATAAGCCACACCACCACCGTCACCGCCGGCCACCACTTCCTTTTGCCTCAATTACTTCACTAATCAACGATTTTAAACACCATTTCACTCAATTCATCTCTTCAATCAACCAATTCCACTAAAACCCCCAAATTCTTCAAACCCTAACTCGGTTTCTTCAGTAATAAACGATTCTAAACATCAATTCAATCAATCCATATCCTCAATTAACAACAAATCACCACCGGTTCTATGTACGGCTTCGTTATCGTTGACTAACAAGAATGCAATAGAAATTATTATGTGGAGAGAGAGAGAATGAACAAGGTGCGGTCAGGTGCGGTGTGGTGGGTGTTTTTGTATATACTAAATTTGAATGCTTGAGAAAATTAGGGAAAGAAAAGGGGAAAGTAATAATCCACAGTGGCCGCCACGTAAGATGTTTTTTGACAACTCAGATGACACATAAGCAAAAAGATAACGGAGTTAGTGCTCCGTCAGTCACGGACTGATGGAAGAAACGAATGTTAAAGTTGGGACCGTTGTCAGCCAAAATGAAAGTTGGGACCAGCGCCAACAAAAATGAAATAGTTTGGACCAATAAAAACCAATTTTCCTATAGTTAAAGAATGTTAGCCTTTTGTTTGTTTTTTTTAATATTATATTACTATAACTAATTTCACTCATATTTGGGTTTTCTATTATAACTTTTAATATATAAAGTTTTTTATTATTTTAAATATACCGATGAGACATTATTATTTTTATTTACATGTTGACATAAATTTTATTTAAACTGTGCGGGACCAAATTTTATTAAATATTTCGATATTGATTTGACATGGCTCGAATTGAGTAATTTATGTCGGTCCGTAGATAAAAATAAGCATGTGTCGTCGGTATATTCGAAATAATATAAAACTTTATGTATTAAAAGTTATAAAAGAAAAAACAAATATAAGTAATATTAGTTATCATAATATAATATTAAAAAATGGATGCTAACATGTCGTTGACATGCCGTTGATTATGTGTTTTGAGGCCTAACTAATCTTAGACCATATGATATGAAGTCTAACACGTCTTTGACGACGTGTTATACTTTCTAACACACGATCAAAGATGAGTTAAAATGGGAATATCTTTGAAATGCTAAAGTTTGGGGAAAATAGCCTAATTATAATAATATAATCCATTTTTATCCCCTTAAATAAAAGTTTTCAGAAATATCCCCTATAAACATGTCTTTGACGACGTGTTAGGACTTAACGCGTCTTTCACAACTTTTTAACCTTCAACGCGCGACTTTTACGGCATGTTAGCCTCTAACGCGTCTTTCACGACACGTTAGTCATATTAATTGTTTTTTTTAATATTACATTATTGTGATTAATTTAATACATTTACCATTTTTTTATAACTTGTAATATATAAATTTTTATATAATTTTAAATATGCCGTTGAGACGTGCTTATTTATCTACATGTTGTCATAAATTTTATTCAAAACCGAGTGCCAAATTGATATTAAAATGTTCAATAAATGTTTAATAAAATTTGAACAGCCTCGTTTTAAGTAAAATTTATACTAACACATAGATAAAAATAAGTATGTCTTAACGGTATATTTGGAACTTTATAAAACTTCATGCATTACAAGTTATAAAAGAAATGGCGAATATGTATAAATTAATTATTATAATGTAATATTAAAAAAAAACAATTAATAGGGCTAACATGTCGTGAAAAACGCGCTAGAGGCTAACATGCCGTGAAAGACGCGCATTGGAGGTTAACAGGTCGTGATAGACGCGTTAAGTCCCAACACATCGTTAAAGACGTGCTTGTAGAGGACGTTTTTGAAAACTTTTATTTAAGAGGACAAAATAAATCCTATTATAATTGGGCTATTTTGAAAATTTTTTCTAAAGTTTGAGAGACAAAAATGAAAAAATGTTTTCAAAGTAGTAGTTTTCCTTAATCTATTCTTGATTCCTAATATAGCATATAAAATTTTTAATTGTCTTAATTGTAATGTAATATCATTTGTAAATTGTAACTTCTCTTTCTCGTGTCTTTTAAAATATTAATTGAAACAATAAAAAAATTTTGTCTTGTAATTAATTGTTTAATTTCTTTTTCTTTTCATATTCATATTCAGCCGTATCATCCTATTATTTGGTTATAATACACATGGAAATGGAAATGTAATTCAACAATAGTATTCTAGTGGAGTACTTCATCAATGAGACGAAAGTCGTCCTTTGTTTTGCTTGAAAACAAGAGGTCATGTGTTCTTGTCGATTCAATGTACACAAATTCTTGTAAATGGTGTAAACGAGTTGAGCCAACATGGGTTCTAGCTCGAGCTTAAAATTAAATGAGGCATCTCGGCTCAGCTGGAACTCAAAGTTAATGAGCCTAAGAGCGAGTCAACGAGCCGAGCCGAGCTTGGCTTGGTTTCCAAAATGAGCAGGCTCGGCTTAGGTCGTTTCAAATTAAGTTTTTTTAGGCAGACTTATTCGAACTTTTATCAAACGAGCTATAAGTCTTCCATCATCTAAACAAGAAATTTTGTTGAATAAAAGTTACAAAATGTGTTCCTTATGTGTAAAATATTTATACTTATTGAAGGACATCTCCTAATCAAATTAAGATGAGACAAGGAGAGATCGTTTGTCACGTCATAGACTTTTAATGACTCTACTTCAACATCAGCGGAGTCAAAGGACATCAAACAAACACAATATGGCCTTTACTTGAAGACGAAAGTGTACTATCTTTCATTTATTAATCTTATGCTATTAAATTTGGAGAAATTGAATACGATGCTGTTAGACGTGTAAGTTTACACGCGAAACTAGTTTTGATTAAAAATTAATTATTTCAATTATAAACACTTCCACATAAATCCGTATATCTAAAATTAGGCCCTTGCAATTGTTCGTCCATTTGCTCATAAAACCAAGGTCTGAGTGATGGACATGGAATTCTACAATTTACAGTAAGATTTATTTGGTAGCAATTCTTTACACCTTTAGAGAGTATCACTGTATAGTTTTTATTTACTTTAGCCATTAATATCATTCTGTACTCATAACCCAGATTTGAATTTTTGGGTTTTGTTCTGATTTTGTTTATAATGAAGCCCTATTTTTTTAGTATCAAGTTTACGAACAGACTAGTCTTAGGAAAAACCCAAATATCTTATTAAGAGTTAACTACGATTTTAGTACATGTAGTTTGGCCAACTATGCAACTTTAGTACCTATATTTTATTTTATGCAAATGGCTACCTCAGTTTCAAAAAACTTGCATTTTTAGTACCTTTTTTTAACCCCGTCAATTTTCATCCGTTAAGTCCGTGGTATTTACGTAATTTCATTATTATTTCTTTTCTTCTTTTATTTTTTCTCTCCTCGATTTTATAATCCTTACCAGAATATAATTCTCAAATCTTCAAACATTAGCCCTAATATAATTCCCCAACACCAACATCTCAAATCTTAGCCCTAATTCTCAAATCTTCTGATCGTCGATTAATAAGGTGCTTCTGCTGATCATCGATTCCCCAACATATGGCTGAATTGCGGGTTGTAAGACAGTTTCAACTTCGAACCAGATGTTGAATATGGTGAGTTAAATCTAATTCTTATTCAAGCATTTTGTTAAATTAACTTCTTGTTGTAACATGTTTTCTACTTGAAATTTTCAGCAAACAACCCATGCTAGTTTACACTAAAAATTCACCACGGTGGCAAGTTTAACAATGGTCCAGGACGCAGAAGATAAAATTTGGGTCATGTTGACTTTATTGATAAGGTGCATTCTGAGTATTTTTCAGTGATTATTCTAAAGAATATGGTAGAAGAACTAGGTTATTTATAAGAACATGTGGTAGGATACCATTACAGGGTCCATGGAGTAGACTTATATGTTGGTTTAAGACCATTAGGTAGTGATAAGGATGTGATTGAAATGATAGAACATATTCAACATACTAGAGTTATTGAGGTGCATGTTGAACATTTCAAAACACATCCTAGGAAAAAACTTAATGTTGAGAAAGCTGTTGAAGATTTGAATGCTGAGGAGGGTATTGAGGAGGCTTATTAGTTTAGTAGTGATGAGGGTATTGTTAAGGAGGCTGTTGAGGGATCACATGATGGGGGTGATAAGGGGGATGATGGTTGGAGTGGTGAGGAGTCAGATGATGGTAGTAAGAAGTCTGTTGAGGGGTCAGATGATGGGGGTGATGAGAGTGATGATTCTTATTACATAATAGATGAAGAATACTTAGATGATGATATAGGTGTAAATGATAAAGATGAATTTAGGGCTGCTGTGGACTTTAACATAAGTGATGAAGGTGAAGAAGATGATGGAGATAGAGATGGAGATGAAGCTTTAGGTTTGATTGATATAAAGGAATTTGATAGTGCTAATGGTGATGAGACACCATTGGAATAGGCTCTTAGGCTTAGTAGGAAGAAGAATAGAGGTACAGAAATTTGAATTCTCCCTTTTACAATGGCCAAACTTTTGATGATAAAGATTCCATAAAGTGGGTGGCCAAACAACATGCAATTGACTCAAGAAGGAAATTACATGTTGTAAACACGTTATTGAGCCAGAGATGTAGTTGAAAATCGATACGTCATTCGTAAATAAGTTAAGAAATACTTTATTGATACGTTATGATGAATACATTAGCCTAGAGAGAATTCGGCATGGTAACGTTACTTTAGGAAATAAATATGGCACACATCTCTCTGCACATTCACTATGGAAGGCCTATATATATGCACCACTCATTCATTATATACATCTAACGAAATGAGGCCTCTCATTCGTTAGACACACCTAACGAATGAGGCTTCCATAACGAATGTCCTCCCATTCTCTAAACACCCTTAGCGAATGGGCTAACTTTAACGAATGACCCATCATTCGTTACACTGTAGTAACGAATGAGCTCTTACGTTAATGGATGAGCTAAGTCTATAACGAATGGACCTCACCGCTAAACGTGCTTAGCGAATGAGCCATTTACATCAAGTATAAAGACTAAACTACACCTAGCCTATTCGAACAACCACGGTTTTCCGTAGCTATCGAATACTTTATCGTTAAAGTATTCGACGCTAACGTATTTATCAATATACTTGATGATTAGGCGGTTTTCCGTGACGGATCTTTCAACGTGATATCAATATACTTGATGATTAGGCGGAAACTAATCCCCAGCAGATTCTATGCAACACACAATAACACACGTAAAACAAATAGAGAAGATTCAAAATACACGTATATTATACTTCGGGTGCTTAAGCCCTTAATAACTTATACGGGTTGAATAACAATGAACGAACAACCCTAATATTGATAACATACATCAATATATATCCTACCAACTAGGCCCAAACCAAACTAAAGCCCACCGAGATCAACAGATCTCGGTTTACATACAAAAGCCCAACCTAACAAAGCATAAACCATAAACTATGACCCAACAATCTCCCCCTTGGTTTATTGCTTTATTCATGCTCAAGGATATCTGCGTCTGCCGCGTCAAGAGCACCTGCCCACAGACCTTCACGAATTATTGCTCCTATCATGCCAGTGTATTCCTTAGCAGCTGGTTCGTACAGTGGCTCAGCAGTTATCTGAAATTTGTTGAGTGTCTTGAGATCCTTCTCTCCAAACTTCAATAGGTCCTTAGGATCAACAAGACGATATTGACTCTTGCTCAATCTGATAATAATAGTGGTCGTCACACCATCATATGTCCAGAACTTCATTCCATCAAGATCTCCCTCAGGAAATCTCTTAGTGATCGGAATTGATTTTACTTTGTCTATCGGTAGCCACATAACATTTACCATGGTCTTGTTAGTATGAGGGTCACGAACACCCTTAGCCTTCTTAAGGAAAGATCCGGCTGTAGTCATATCTGGAAAACCACGTTCCACTTGAGAAATCAAGAAACTATGAAAGTTGTTCGCCTTTGAATCATTGCTTGGATTATGAAACGGAGCATGGGAAAAATCAATCAAATCCACCTTCGTCCAAGATCCAAACTTTTTCATTTTATCAAAGTACTCAGTGTTGCGGGACTTCCGTTTAACCCACCACATCCTTTTATCCACATCATAACCCCATGAAAGAACTCCAGACCGATCACCGTATTTATCTAAGAAGTCCTTTTGTAGGTTCACAACAAATTTTTTAGGATGATCAGATGACACCACATGCTGGTTTGAATTCTTCCTAATCAGCATCTTCTTCATTAATCTTTTCTTTTGTTCATCTGTCTTTGGTGGATTAGACAAGTATTTCTCCATACCAGCAGAAGTGTTAATATTTGAAGCTAGGCGCTTATCATGTTCAATATCTGTCGAGCTTCTAAATTCATCTCCAAATTTCTGAATCAGCTTCTGCTGGAGCTTCTAAATACATCGCAGTAAGACCACCCATGTTAGCATGATGTTCTAGAATCTTCGAATCTTTATCAATGTGGCTCTCTTCAAGTTCTTTAATGCAAACATCCTTTACAGCTCAGTCTTGTTCAAGTTCAAATACTCTATGCTGTAGGGCATGATTGTCAACCGGATCAGCTTCTAGAGCAATACCCTTGCCCCTATCTTGAAGAAACTTGTCTTGCATGGCAAGAATGTGTTCACTTTATCAGCTGCACTTGAGCTTCCTTCACCAATCGGATTAGATGATCTCGATGGTTTAGTGTGGGGATTGACATCAGTTTCAAAATCAAACATACCAGTAATGTCTTCCATGATTGGTTCATGAGTGGTTGGATCTTGAGCAACGTGAGCTTCAACATTTTCGGGCTCAATGATAGTTGGAGGTACCGTTGAAGTTACTTCAGCAACCAACACGACAGGTCTTGGATCTTTCTTTCTCCTTTTTCATGGAATGAGATCAGTGGCCAATTCTTCTTCACTCTCATCTTCTTCTTGTGTTACAGTGACTGACCAAGGAGGCTTCAATGCAGTTGACCGAAGCTGTTTCTTGAATGCTTCAAACTCTTCGAGTTGTTTAGCAGTAGGTGCAAATTGTTGTGACAAAGAGATATCAAGATCATCATAATCGGATAACACCTCAAAGGCCGTGACATGCCTTTGAACAGGAACCAAATGTTCCTCGGCAACAGCAGCTCCAACGTTTCCCGCAATCTCCTCAATCTCAGAAAATTTCCCAAACTTTACCAGCGGATGAATTCCCTTATAAACAATTTTTGTCCCTTTCCTTGACTGTTTTATTAACCCGAAGGTGGTTGGTCCCAATGACTTCACATCAATTGTTTCTATAGGTTTAATCAAATCATGGTAATGAGAGTCAAAGATCATTTGTAGAAACCTCTGGTACATCAAAAACATCTCTTTCTTCTTTCCTAGAAGATTGCTCATCATTTCATCGAAGAAAAACTTGGAATAGTTATAATCCTAATCCATGATCAGAGCAGCAATAGCTGACATCTGAGTAAGACTTACCTCATCGGTACCTCCTTTCCTTCCCAAGACACACGAAAAGAAGGCGTGAATCAGAAATCTCCAATATGGATGAAAGAGCTTCTTGATGGCAGGTGGGTAATTTCCTTCATAGTTCATTCTTCTGACAATCACTGCCACATCATCAACCAGGAACTCTGTCGGATAGTGAGGTTGATCTCCGAATAACAGTGCCTCACGAATAATGGACTTAGAAATAACAACAGGCCATTTCTGAATGTTAGCTTCAATTACAGCTAAGCCTCTGGCACCCCTTGGATTGATAGAAGCAGTTTTCGAAAAATCATTCACCATCTTCTTACAAATGACAGGGTTTTCCCGCAAAGCATGAGAGATTCTGCAGGTGTTCAATCCAACAATCATGGACTGGAATTCCTTGTGGTTCAGTGGAGGATCAGTCAAACATCCATCGACATTGTGAGAGTCAGATCACTTCAAAGGTGCTTGATCAGCCGTAGCTGCACCAAACGAGTCAAATTAGTGATTCATAACGTAAGATAAGTGCAGCTTGTGGGTAGAACACATTAGTAGGCGTTTTCGGTCCAGAAAATGAGTTTTCGGTTGTGTTTTCGGTCCACAAATTTTAGAACCACCGAGAACAACAACTTCTCGGGTGACCGAACAGGTTCTCTGTTAGGATTTGACCGAGAACACAATTGAACTAAAGGATTTCTAGGTTGACCAAGGGAATTTGGTCAACCATCACCGAAAACCCTTGAATCACCATCTTCATCTTCACAGACAAACCAAACACTGTTGAAGAACAACCTGCAACTACATAAAAACTCAAAACACCATTAATCATTCCTAATCGTTCAATGCAAACGTCTAAACGAGGATTATCACCCACTTCAGCCGATTCGAGATAACCCCAATATCTTCACAACCTTAATTAAAAAATCGATTTGGGGTTAGGTTAATTACCTTTGATGCTTGACGGAGACGATATGTGAAAGATGATTAAACAACTTGAATTTCGATATTTGAAGGTGAGAGAATTAAGAGATTTGCAGATTTAAAAAAATATCCTAATAATAACCAAAATCCGCCTCTTAATCTTCTAATGAATAATTGTCTGGGCCGGGTACTCAGATAGGCCAAGAGGGAACACTCTGGCTAATCTAACCAGGCCGAGAACTAAGACACCTGTTGGGCCAAAGAACTGGTCCACTAATCCGGTTCGGCAGTTGTCAAAAGTTTTATGATTAAAAACAATCCCGAGTCATGAAAAAAATTGATTTCTTAAGGACATCTGTTTCGACACGAGTAAAAATGAGGAAAAAATTAACTAAAATTAAAATAAAATAAAATTAGAATAAAAACTAAACTAAAACAAAAAATAATTTACCTATCCAGCCTTCAGAAAATTAATATATATTGGGATCAAATTTCTGCTGTTTGAAAACAAGCGCCCCTTTTAAGAAAAGACCCGAACATGAAATCATATTGATTAAGATACTTTCACAATGATCCATTTTCAGCATTATTTTGACATAGTGAAAAGGTTGATAGCAGGTATTTAGAAACTTAGTATGGTTTTCATTGCGTCAGTGATATGATTAGATTCACTTAGGCATAAAACTAATATGGACATCACTCATGGACCCATGATGCCCCTTATCTATTCTCAAAGCTTATTTAGCTTTCCCCAGCTCACCCCGATTTGACTCCATCCCCCTAGTACTTGATCAAAGAATTTTCTGTATTCAAAATAAATTTTCTTTTTGGCTTTAAGGTTGAACGTTGGACTTACATGCCATTCGGACTTACAAGCCTTATATTCAAGGTGTTTAGGACTTACTTGTATGCCCCACCCCTATAGTTCCCTGAAGCCCCTTTAAGCCTTTTTTTTTAATAAAAATTGAATGATACAAGCACAAAAATCTATTATTATTGTATATATATATATATGTGTGTGTGTGTGTATATATATATTTAATACTTTTGGCGATCAAGACACTAACGGGCTCGTGTATGACTGGGTAATTACTTTTCTGCCTATCATTCGGAGAGATGTATCTAGGGACATGCATGCATCTTCAAAATGACTCTCCACAAAAGTTTAGCAGATTTAGTTTATATCACTTCAAACTTTTATTAATCATAGAAAGCTACCATACACATCAATGACTTATCAAAAGCCCTTTTTAGCTTAATAACTTCACACATTAGGCACACAAAATCAATTTATCTATCATTTCTCAAAGGTTGGATCCATTTTCATTTGAAAATATTTTAAGTTTCTAATAAGCTTTAGCTGAATAGCATTATCACTTTCAAGATGGTATCCCTGAAGACAATCCTAAATTCAATCACCCCAGTTACCTTCAGTTTTCAGGTGAATGGCCATCCTATGTGTCTACAGGTAGATGATAGGACCAAACACATAAAAATATGTGTCCTTCAAACTTAGGCGGTCGACATAATTTTCAGTGAAAGAATTTAAAAAATTTTTAATATTCAGTCGCCCCGATCACTTTCAGTTCTAAGGTTAATGGGTATTCCGTGAGTCAAGACTTGATAACGGGACCAAACATATGAGATATGTCCGTTGAACTTGAGTAACCGACGTAATTTTAAGTAACAGAATAAAACATTTTTTTTATAAGCACACACACACACACTCTTTTTGTGTTTTTCTTTTTTTTCCCCCCTAAATTTGTACAGAAATTTTGATAAAAAAATTATTTATGTACAAATTTAACCTAAAAAATATACTTAGTCTTTAAAACGTAACATCTTAAGAAACCCTACAAGCACATTGAATCTGGTTGTTCCGACCAGTTTCGTAAATAGGTCCGCCACATTATTACCAGTGTGAACCTATTCAAGATGAATTAACTTCCGGTCGTAGAAGTCACGAATAAAATGAATTTTGATATCGATGTGCTTGGTTTTAGAATGTTGGACCGGGTTTTTGATAATAGCAATCACAGCATCATTATCACAAAAAATAGGAGTGTCAAGAAATTTCAAACCGTAGTCCAGCAATTGATGTTGCATCCATATAACCTGTGAACAGCAAGCAGAAGCAGCAACATATTCAGCCTCATCAGTGCTTCTGCATACCATTTGTTGTTTCTTGCATTGCCACGAAATGAGCCGATCTCCCAAAAATTGACACCCTGCACACGTCGATTTCCTGTCAGTATCATCACCTCCGTAATTGCTGTCAGCAAAAGTATACAAATCAAATTCTGAAATCTTGGGATAACAAAGACCAAGTTTCGGTTGCCCTTTCAGATATCTAAAAATTTGTTTAACAGCAATTAAATGAGAGAGTTTAGGATTAGCCTGGAAACGAGCATACTGACAAACTGCGAACATGATGTCAGGACGACTGGCAATAAGATACATCAGAGACCCGATCATCGACCGATAGTACGTTTGATCTACGGGTTTCCCATCAGGATCAGAGGAAAGAATAGGTCTTTCAGCCATAGGAGTCGCCGCACTTTTGGAGTCTTGAAACTGAAATTTTGCCAACATATCCTCGACGCATTTCCCTTGATGTAGCAGAATGCCTGTCGAGCTTTGACGAACTTGCAAACCCAGAAACATGGTCATCTCCCCCAACGAGCTCATCTCAAACCTTTTCTTCATCACCTCCTTAAACTCAGAAAAGAGAGCAGTCCTAGTAAAACCGAATATGATGTCATCCACATAAATTTGAACCAGAATCAGATCCTTTCTGACAGTCTTTATAAACAGTGTCTGATCAATGGTTCCATGCTTATACCCGTGCTCCAACAGATGAGCAGTCAACGTCGCATACCATGCTCGAGGAGCTTGATGAAGGCCATAGAGGGCCTTGTCTAACTTGTAGACATACGATGGATGCTTGGAATCCACAAAACCCGGTGGCTGATCCACATAAATTTCTTCCTTTACTTCACCATATAAAAACGTTGTCTTGACATCCATCTGATAGACTGTGAAACCTATGTATGATACATATGCCAAGAAAATCCGAATAGCCTCAAGACGAGCCACTGGAGCGTACACCTCAGTATAGTCCAAACCCTCAACTTGACGAAAACCACGAACCACAAGCCTTGCTTTGTTTCTAACGATAACACCCGAGTCATCCTGTTTGTTGCGAAAAACTCATCTCGTATCTAGTGACATCTTTCTCGTGGGTAATTCAATTGAGTTTCTCAAACTGATTGAGTTCCTCATGCATGGCGTCAACCCAGCTTGGTTCTTGTAGAGCCATGTCAACCATCTTTGGCTCAATTTGTGAAATGAAGCAAGAATACAAGCAGTTGTTGATTGTTCCAGTCTGACTTCTAGTTAAGACGCCAGCCTCAAGGGGACCAATAATACTGTCAATGTGGGTGATCCCGTTGAATTCTTGATGGAATGGAGTGATTAGGAACAGAACAGTTTGCTGGTAAATTGTTTGGATCTTCGAGGGATTCAGTGAGAGGGTTCCTCCATCCCGATGCTGCAGTGCTGTGTGAGTACGAGCAACTGGCAACATATTCGTTTGGAATGGCATCAGGGAATAGAGTGCTGCCAAATATCTGACGAATAACTCTCTCCCCCTCAACTGATGACATCTCTGCTGGAGAAGGTACTTGTGGGATACAGTGTCGGTGACAGTCTCTTCCAGATCTTCTGATGACGGCTGAGTGGTGTCTGAGGGTTCAGATGGGTCCACACTCAACATAGGAAACCCTTGAGTATTAGTAGAAAAATATTCTTCATCATCGACAACAGTAGTAGTTCCTCCTCCTGAATTATTAGAATCAATCACAGGAACCAGATTGTATGGCTTGAACAGAGTGTCGTAGTTAAACAGCCAGTTAGGCCCCACACGAGCATCTTTCTCGTTTTCTTCCAACCATAGCACATCATGTGACTCTACAATCTGTTTTGATGCCTTGTTGTAGACTCTGTTGGCAGTTCGACCAGCATAACCAACGAAATAACAATCATCTGCCTTGGCTTCGAACTTAGGAGTTGACTCAAGATTCAATAAAGTGCACGGACACCCGAAGGCTCGAAAGTGTGCGACTTTGGGCTTGTGACCATAAACAATTTCGTAAGGAGTTTTCATCCGAGATTTGTTGATCAACAACCTATTTTGAACGTAACAGGCGGTGTTGATCGCTTTAGCTCACAAAGAATAATGGTAACTTTGAATCACATAACATCGTTCTTGCAGCTTCAATCAAAGTACGGTTCCTTCTTTCAGCAACACCGTTCTGTTGCGGGGTACGAGCTGAGCTGTACTGACAAAAAAATTCCCTTTTCGGCACAAAAATGATTCAGTGTTGGGTTCTTGAACTCCGTACCATTGTCACAACGAATTCCTTTGAGCTTTAAGTTCAACTGATTTTCCATAAGCACCATGAACTTCTTGATCAAGTCAGCTCTTTCACCTTTATTCGTTACGAAAAACACCCAAGTGAAACGGGAGTAGTCATCGGTGATAACGAGACAGTGATTACTGCGAGATAGACTCAAGACATGAACTGGACCGAACAAGTCCATGTGAAGTAACTGAAAGACACTGGAGATGGTATTTATCAGCTTTGGCTTGTGTGATTTCCGATGATGCTTCCCTAACGCACAGGTCACACACTTCTCGATAGTCACAAAGTCTTTAACTGGCAGGCCGCGTACAATATTGTTCTTTGCAAGACGATTTAGGGTTTTGAAATTTGCATGGCCAAGAAGACGATGCCACAGCATGGCATTATGTTCCGACACTTTAGAGAACAAGCATGTAATTTTTTCTGGAACGTTCTTGTTCATGTCAATCAGGTAGGCATTATCTTTCCTCTGAGATCTGACCAGGACCCACTCCTCTGGTATGACAATGCTAGGTTTGAGAATCAGGCATTCTTTGTAGGTAAAGTGAGCAGAAAAACCCTTATCACAGATCTGTGACACGCTGAGCAGACTGTGCTTTAATTCTGGAACATAGTTAACATTTTAAAACTTTAGTACCCCATTACTCATGGTACCCTTCTGAGCAATCTTCCCTTTTTCTCCTCCCGCAAAGGAAACATATCCACCGTTAAAGATTTGAATATCACTCAGCTGAGATATGTCCCTCGTCATGTGCCTGGAATAGCCACTATCAACAAACCATGGTCAGATAATATTCCTCCATAGCTGTTCCCGCACAATGTGCGAGATTAGTTAGTTTTGGGTACCCGGTCCATAGTAGTTCTGGGTAAGCCTGACTTGGTTAACCGTGTTACGGGTTGCTATAACATATCCTCATCATTATTAAAAATCGAATCTGAAGACGTTGAGGACTTTGTTATCGGAGACTTGGGCAACCATTTGTATTTTGGTTTAAAAATGTTGTGATTTACACAAGTGGTTGACTTAGTCCCTGGTTTGCGGATAGAAAACTCGGTCGGCTTTGTCCTTTTAAACATATTCGGTTCAGAGACCCACTCCGGCCTTGGAACCGAAATCGAGTTTCCATTCCGCCTTTGAGTCACAATGGGCTTGGTCTGATGAAAGCTTGACCTATCAGCCTTCACTCTTCTCCAATTTCCTTCAGAGCGCTTTGTTTCATAATGCCTTGAATTATTTGAATGAAAATTTTTGTAGGCATTATGATACATGGTCCTCTGGTGGCGTCTATAATATGGAATGTACGGGAGACGAGAGCAATTTCTAGCAATATGACCGGGAATGCCACAGTTGAAGCAAGTTTGTCTTTTAACGTAAAAATCATTGTGGCCAATTCCCATTCTCGCTTTGTTGTGTGAGCTTGCTTTTCCATCTTTGGACTTATCATAAAAAACTTCACATTTTACATTACAAGAACCCTTTTCTTTCATAACCTTAGGTGACAAATGTTTATTTTGGTTTTTAAGTTCATCAGTTTTATTAAAGGACAGATCATTGCCTTTTGATGTTTTGGAAAATGTGACCAAACGATTGTCTTTGCTCTTAAAAACAGAGCCCACATACACGTCAGTAGCATTGTTATTTAAAACAGACAAAACAGGAAAATTTAAAGAAACAGAAGAGTCAATGGGTGATTCATCATCTTCCTCAGTCCAGTCCTCAATTACTACTTCATCTGCACACGAGCTAGACACGTTAGAATCGTTCACCCCTGAGGTTGATTCAGTTGTCGAGTCTGTATCAACCATACCCTTGCCAGTTGCAGTTGATTTACCATACTGCATACATTTTTCCTTTTCTTCCTCTTCCTTGGTAATAGGAAGACTAGTATAATTATTGTTATATGGAGGGGAACCATGTTATATCCAATAACCACACCCTTATTTTCTTTCCATTTCAATTGATTTTCTATCATTGACTCTATTTTATCTTTTAAGGCCTGTTCAAGTTTTTTAAGTCTTGAGTTTTCATATTTTACACCCTCCATTTCCCTCATTAAGTTACTGTTATGTATCTTATACAGTCCTACTTTATCAATGCATGATTGAGAACAAAGTACAGGACTTACCTCAGTTTGTTTGGTGGAGGTAAAAGCCATGAAAGCATGCCGAAGATCCCTGACCTGCTCCTCAGCTTCATTCTTCTCTTCATCAACATCCACGTCAGCAAAATTTGCAATTTCATTGCTCAAATTTAGTGCTACCATTTGATCCTCCTAAGAGAAATTTTGAACCACCAAACCTCTCTCTCCCGTGCTTGAACTAGCCACATTTTCTTCTCTTCCACCATGTACCGGAACCATTGCTCTCTCTCGATTTCCTTCCTTGGCTGGATTGGTACATTCACGAGCATAGTGACCCGGCTCATGAAAGTTGTAGCACCTTAGAGAAGTTTTGTTGAATCCCACTTTCTGATTAGTAGGCACATTCCAGTTGTTCCTGCCTGTCCTCTTGGTGAACTTCTTGGCTCTAAAAACAGCCATGGCAATTTTCCAAGAAATATCCATCTCGTCAACATCATCAGGATGTATCTGGTCCAGCTTAGCAGCCATAACGGGTTGTACCAGGTCTCCAGCAAGAAAGGCATTATAGTAGTTCTTAAAGCCTACCATTAAAGCTATGTTCTCTTGAGTCTCTTTGGAAATAATAGGAGCTTGAATAGGAGACTGGGTGGAGGTGGCCACCGAAGCTTGCGATTTCGGTGCAGGAGTTGGTTGTGGAAAGAAGACAATAGCTGCTGGTGTAAGTTGAGGAATGGGTTGACTTTAAGATGACCTGAACATGGAGAAGGTCTGCTGAGTCTGCTGCGGTTGAGCTGACTGACTTTTGAACAATGAGAAATTGTTTTGTGAGACTAAGGCATTGTTAGCCGTAACGCTATGACCAGCAGTATTGTAGGTGCTTTCATGATTGATAGCACACTGCTTGTCGTCCATGTCACAAGCCTTGATAATTGCCATCACCTCAGAGAGAGTCAGTCTGGCCAGATCTTTGGTCTTCTTAATAACAGCCACATTTAAATCCCAGTTCTGTAGCAAAGAATTGACTAGCTTTGATCTCGGCAGATGTGAGGTTTATATTTGCAGACCTGATCTCCGTGATCAACGAGATGAACCGATGAAGCTATTTTTCAAGAGACTCTCCCAGTACATAGTTGAACATGTTGAATTGTTGTCTCAGGAGATCTTGCCTACTTCTCCTCATGTCCTCATTACCTTCAAACACTTCAATGAGAGCTTCCAAGAGTGATTTGGTAGAGTTCAACTCTCTAAATCCCAAGGCAATTTCAGGTGAAAGTGCCACGGTCAAGGTAGCCAGAGCCTTCTCATCTTGCTCAACAATGTCAAAATCAGCATCTGTATACGACTCAAATGGCTTAGTCTCCACTTCTTGGGAACCTTCTCTTTGATAGGTAATAACCTGAGGACCTCTAATTATGCTTCTCCACAGTTTCGCATCCTTTGCTTTCACGTACTTCTCAAATCTGAATTTCCACTCAGCAAACCCTTCTGATTTCAGTAGTCGTGGTACACGAGTGGTGGTCCCCATGATAGAGTCATGTTCTTGATGAAGAGTAGCATTGAAGACGCACTAACATCTGATTGATCCATAATATCCTTAACCGAGAACTTAATAAAATGACCGAAAATAGCAAAATTCATCCGAGAACTTAAGTTAACCGAGAACACACCGGGTTGCCCGAGAACGACGAATTCACCTCGAGAACTTGCAAATCCTCTCGAAAACCTTGAATGTTGTCTGTAAACCTTGAGATCTTCCCGAGAACTTCAAAATCAACCCGAGAACTAAGAATACTTCATGGTATGGTAAATTTTGAATGTTTAACTAAATTCCGAGAAATATGGGATTTAAATTAAACAAAAGATTTACCAAAATTTGCTCCAAATTGAACTTTTCACCGGTCGAAGAACACAAAGAACAGTTCTTCAAGATCCAAAAACCTTCAAAAAAATACTCCTTTGTAAATCAACGATAGAATCCTTGATATCACCAATAACCAAGCCTAGAATAGGTCTATAGGCTCTGATACCAATTGTAAATCCCGTGACGGATCTTTCAATGTGATATCAATATACTTGATGATTAGGCGGAAACTAATCCCAGGCAGATTCTATGAAACACACAATAACACACGTAAAACAAACAGAGAAGCTTCAAAACACACGTATATTATACGTCGGGCGCTTAAGCCCTTAGTAACTTACACGGGTTGAATAACAATGAATGAACAACCCTAATATCAATAACATACATTAATATATATCCTACCAACTAGGCCCAAACCAAACTAAAGCCCACCGAGATCAACAGCTCTTGGTTTACATCAAAAAGCCCAACCCAACAAAGCATAAACCATAAACTATGTCCCAACAAACTCCAAATACGTTAACGTCGAATACGTTAAATTTGAATACTTTAACGTTGAATACGTTAACGATAAATACGTTTGTAACACCCTGGCTTTAAGCGGAATACGCCTGGGTGTAACGTACAGATCACTCATAAGCTCGTAATGCTATTAAAGCGATAATAATTATATTTATTTCATTTCATTACATCACAAATACACAATTTGGCATCAATCAAATAGAAATACAATAACTTTGAATTTCGTTATGATATATTTCTAATAACCTAATGGCCCAACTAATCTAGTCTTCAATCCTTAAACTTCAACATGCAGCACATTTAAAATAATATATTTTGTCAATAGTATTGTTGGTGAGAATTCATAAAGTTTTGCATATGTATATAATACAAAAAGTGTAAAATTCACAAGTCAATATGTATCGTCTCTATCATAAAGTAAGAGAAAAGTAAATACATGATATTTCCGTTCTCATGACATAAGTCAAATCTACTAAGGAACCCTGTTCGCCGAGCTACTTGGAGTATAGAATATGATAATGATACCGCCATTTATTAACAAAAGTTGAAAAATGGACGGCGCAAGTTCGTCCCGTCGGACCCTCCCACTTTGCGTTTAAGTATGTGTATGAGTCTCTTCCACCAACAAAACAATAAACAACTAGCACATAATCACATAATTTTCAAGCAATATGATACGAAAAAAATACATTCAAGACACGCATGTGAATTTTACTTTACAACATGAAACATGAAATAACAAATAAAAGTTTGAAACGTGCTACACCCCAAAACGTGTACAAGTAAAAGCGGTTATGAAAAACTCACCTTTGAAATCGGAGTGGAAATAAAGATAAAACCGAAATGCGTCAAAGAAACCGAAACGATTGAACTTCTCGAACTATAATTAAAACAGAAGCAAAGTCTAACTATCGGAATTGAAAAAGTTATAGATATTTGGTTAACGGGGTAATTCACTACTTTAATATATTTTATTATCTTGAAGCATAATGCTATTTTAAGTTTTTTAACTGATTGTTAAGGGTTTTATTTTAATAATGTGAAAGCTACGATGATTTTCAAGGCATGGGTTTTATCTCGAAAGTAATTAAGTTTTTAAATTAAAGTTAACTAATTAAAATGCAACTAATTAAAGTTAACAGATTGAGATAAACGAATTCTGAACTAACAACGAATGATAAACTAACAAATTTTAACAAAAGAACTAAATTTTAACGATTTACAAGCAAACGAATTAAGGTTTATGAATTTAAAATTTTAACGGGCTAATTTTAAAGTTTTAACGAACTAACGTGAAATATAAGCTAACGAATTTTAACGATTTAACGAAAGGTGAAGTTAGGTTTTAATTGAGAAGTGATAAATTATAATAAAAAATTTATTTACATTAAAAGTAATCTTATTTATGATTTTATTTAGTTTTTAAGATAAAAAAAATTCTTTTAAAAAAATATCAAAAATTCATTATTTACGATTTTATTTAGTTTTTAAGATAAAATAAATGCTTAAAATAATATCAAAATTCATTATTTATGATTTTATTTAGTTTTTAAGATAAAAGAAATGCTTAAAAAAATATCAAAAACTCATGTTCCGACCCCGGTCACCACACCCATACCCTTTGTGTTTCAGCCAACTGAGCTAGTTCGTAAGTTGTTGACATAATAGAACTAAAAATATTTAAACAAAACATCCATTTCATTTTCATCATTTCAAAAGCCTAGAATTTTAATCCATAAATCGGTTCCATGTTTGTTGTAATTAAGTTAGCGGTTTTAATAGACAGTTCAAAATTGACAAAATTCAAATAAAAGTTACTCGAAATGACATTGATTTGACGGTTAACAAGAACTCGGCGGAGCAAGACTTTGTTGGAGAAATTACGAGATATAGAGTGTTTCTCAGTGAGATTAAATGTTTTGGACATCTTAAGATGATGGTTTGGATCCTATTTATAGGACGAAGTGGATCGAATGATGCTAAAATACATGTTTTGTGTTTTGGCTTAATGGCCGGCGGTTTACGCTAAGATTACAGGATTGATTGGCCGTTAAAATGTAATTAAAATGTTGATTAAATATTTCTATTGACATTTAAAGCCGTTATACTAATCAAATGGGTCAAAGAACAAATTTTAGGGGTGTTTTTGATGTGGCCGGAGCTGCGGCGTCGGCGTAGGCGATATCGCCGAAAAACCGAGAAGAAGAAAGGGGGATGGGGAATGTTTTTGTGAAATATTAATAATTTAAATGAATTTACACTTCGGCTCTTTCAAGTTTCATATTCTTTTTTAAACAGAAATTAAAGTATATTTACATTATAAATCTTGAACTTTAAAGTGTTTTTAGATCGAAAAGATTAATATAATTTACACATTGGATCCGAACTTTGAAATGTAATTATAATAACTTGGATATTTATATTATACCCGTAAAGTTACGAATTGTTTAACCTTATTAGACACTTTAAATCTCGGAGTTTCGTGAATTGAATAAAATGAATTGGAATCGAACGAACGATAAACGTAACTCATCGTGAATATAATATAAATGATGAATATGAACCAGAATACGCGTAATGATAAATCAGGTCAATTTAATGAATTCAACGAAACTTGAGATATAAATATATATTTATAAACAAAGCCGAAAGTTTTATAATGGGTCGGGTTTTCAGATTTGAAAAGTAAAATTTTTTAATAAATACATGATTCACAACTTTTTGAAATTTCGTCCCGAAATTAAAATAAAAAATAAAATTTTAAAAGAAAACAACTAATAGAAGGAGTTGTTAAAGGTTTTAACAATCATATATATACAAAATTAAATAAAAAAAAATAACATCGATCTTTGAATGGTCCGAAAGACGCCACAAGTGGGAATATGGCAAGGACACTTATATATAAGATGTACCAGTGGCGTATCCACCATGTCCATATCATACTTCAGTTGTCCCGTCTTTCAAAATCACTCCAGGTTTCGAGTTATTGCAATCAACCATAATTATTATATCTTCCATGCGAAAACTTGGATAATTACGTGTCGAACCATAATTACCTTTATCGTTGGATGGTCCAAATAATCCCTTCCATTGTGTGGGTTTTAAGATAAAATAAATTCTTATAGGAAGGCTTTTAAATCAAGAACCATAAACTATAAGGATTACAAAAAGTAACAAAAGTATTTAAACAAGTCCTTGAGGTCAAATATCAAGATAAATAATGTAACGTCAGAGTTAACAATAACCAACGAAATAAAGAAATTCTAGAATTAAAGAATATCTAGACAGAAGGTTGAAAGATGAAATAAATTAACGGATTATTAAAGTCAAAAGAAAACCCTTGATATTAAGGATACTATGGTAAATGAAAAATATTTATCATAAGTTAAATACATGAAAGCTTCGGGTCATGGAAGACTAAAATTTGTGAAAACATATGATAGCCACAAGAAACTATCAAAGAATTAGGAGAAGTGAAATAATGTCGCAAGGATGTTAGCATTAATAATCCCGGGGAAATTTAACCGCCATGGGGATGGGATGATATCAAATCATTGAAATTAAGCACGTACATAAGGCTCCTATTAGATAGCTATGCCTTTAGCTAAATGCATGGCCCCGGTTTGAAAGTAAACTGGTCAAATGCAGCCAAAAGTGTGATTACCGTTTCTATTAGATAACCATGAATATAACAATGCACATGGTCCCAGTTTCCACTAACGCTTACGTTTGGGGTTAACCGGTCATAGAACGTTAGATTGAATCAATTCAAGAGTTAACTAAATCTTATTCTATTGGTAACGTATGAAATGCGTGTCGTGCTTTGTGATAATAGTAAATTAGATCAATCAAATGCAAACATAAATTCATCAATTTTATTGAAAATTTATAGTACATGGAGACATTATTCAAACGGAAAGAACAAAGGCAAATATAATAAACGCAAAATTGAAAAAAAAATGTTGCCCACAGCGCTTGTCTTCCCGAGGTTAGCTGGGTCTTTGGGTACAAGGACTAGTGTGGGGCGGTGCCATGATTTCTTAGCTGAAATTCATTGGCGTTGATGTACACGCATCCTTGCGTACCATGGGCTTAACTTAGTTGAGTTTGATCGGCTTGGTTTAATTGGGTTTGAATAGCTTGGATAGGTTGGGCTTGTATTTGTTGGGCTTGATCGACTTGTGCTTGATTGACTTGGGTTTGCGGTTGGAAGGTTTGGGCTAGATATATTTGTGGTTGGTTGGTTTGGTTTGGGTAGGTTTGGATTTGATAAACGAGTTTTGGGCATGTGTTGCGAAGATGGTTTGGGCTACCACAATGATAGCAGGCTCGCATGATGGGGAGAGTGGGGGCATGTGGTGGGGCATGTGGTTGTTGGAATGGTTGAATAATGGGTTGTGGGATGAAGGGGTGGTGTTGAGTATGCATTGGTGCTCGACTTGTGTTGGTGAGGTTACCAAAACGATCACAATTGAAACATTTTCGGCATTGAGCGGCAGTGGGGTGGTGGAATTTACACGTGCTACACAAAGGGTGTGTTCCCGTGTAAGGTTTTTCTTTTGTTAGGTTGGGTTTGAGTATTTTGGGTTTGGGTTGAGTTTGTGTTAGTTGAGGCATAGTTTTTGCGTTTATTTTTGTGGTTAGTGTTGGTGGGTTTTGATAAGGATACGATCTTGGACACATCGGAAGGTTCGGTCCCGGTTTTCTCAACAAATTTCTTGCCGCCTTTGGGAGTTCCTGCCTTGACATGGTTGTCAGACAAGGATGCAGCGAGGACAATGGCATCACGAAGAGTTTTGGGAGAATTGCTTTGGGCTGAGTCTTGAATTTGCCTTGGTAAACCCCGAATATACTTGCCAATACCACGAGAGAGGGGAGTGACAAGATGTGTCACCAAGATGCTAAACTCGTTGAAGCGAGCGGTGTAAGCAACGTTATCACCACTAGGCCTGTTCACGATGCGAGCCGAGCCCGAGCCAAGGCAAGATCGATCTCGATATTCAATCAAGCTGGCTCGGCTCGAGCTCGATATTCAATCGAGCTGAACAACTAATAAGCAGCGAATCAGAAAGTGATTACTGATAGCAACGGTGTGGCGGAATAAGCAGTGCGGCGTATTGGTGAGTGGTGACGGAGTGGCGGAATAAGCAGAGCATCGTGCGGCGCTATTACGAATAAGTAGAGCAGCGTGCGTATGCTAATTGACTGGTGACGGATTGACTGAGGGGCTGTTCGATGTTACGATGTTATGAGCGGCAAGATTAGGGTTGAGTTTGAAGGAGAAGATGAGCAGATCGTTTGTTTATTTGTGGTAGGGTTGTGGATTTTGATAGGGTTGTGAATTTGTGGGTATTTTGTTAATTGTATTGGGCTGAGAAAGAAAGCCCATGTGTTAATTAATTGGGCTAGAAAATTAAATGCATGTATGTATATGTATATATATCTATATATATTATGTATATATATATATATATAATAAATTAAAATAAAATAGTTCAAGCCTATCGAGCGAGCTCAAGTCGAGCCGGGGCTAGCTTAGGCTCGGCTCGGCTTGATTACAATCGAGCCGATTTCGAGCGAGCTTTCTCCGAGCTTTTTTCGAGCAAGTTTCGAGCGAGCTTCGAGCCACAAGCTTTTTCCACAGCCCTAATCACCACCCTCTTGTTTGAGATTCCAAAATTCCACCTCAAAATTCATGAGTTCATTGGGTGGACAGAACTCGGCGGTCATGATTTCTTTAAGGTCTTCCCAAGGTAAAGGCCATGGCTACATCAGCACCACGGATGGATTTTTCTTGCACCCACCAAGTTATGGCTCTTTTTTCGAAGACACTCGAAGCAAAGCGTGTCTTCTTGTCCTTGGGACATTCAATATGGAGGAAGGTACTCTCCATACTTTGGTATCATTGCAAAAGTGTGACATTCGTCAATTTTCGATTCATATTCGTATTTGTAAACCCGACCCAATGGGTCGTTTTGATGTATATTCATTATTATTTATCATTAATAAAGTATTCCCGACATTCATGTTCAACGTTCGTTCTTCTATTACTATGAAACCCCGAGCCTTAAAAGGTTAAGCGAGTTAAAACACGTAAACCGAAAACCATTTAATTCGATTATTAAGTTTAGGGTCAAAAGTGTAAACATTGAAAACTTATTTTAACTTAAAAGAATTTAAATTACATTTAATAAGTTTGTTAAACATAAGGGGCTGAAACTGTAAAAATTTTATTTAAATTATAATATTATAACAAAACCCTACCCGCCCCCCCCCCCCCTCTCCCTTGCGCGTTTTTCCGGCCGGCCGCCGGGTAGCGGCGCTGGCGTTGGCCAAACCACCTTAAAACCTTTTTTTTTACAAAATAATTATATAAAAACGTTTCTCCGTTGTCATAAAACATTAATCAACTCATTAATTTTGTTATAACAACCTGTAGCCGCATGAATTAAACTCGCGATCCCCGCCGGATTTTTCGTTAATCAAATTAATACATTGAACGCATATACGCTCCACCCCGTAGTATAAATAGATGCCCAAGCTTCATTACAACTTGCTCATCCTCTTAATCCCCCTCTAATACACCGAGTTGCTGTAATTGGGAGTTTCTTTCTTAAGTTTTCCAGCGACCCTTGTACTCCGAAAAATCAAAACGATAAAAGGTAATTGATATATGTTTTATAATGGCGTTGAATCAACAAACAATAACCCTAAACTAATTTGATCAAACTTAGAACGAATTACTCAATTTCAAAATCTAGGGTTCTTCTTGAAGAAAAAGAACCTGAAATATTATATATATATATATGTGTGTGTATATATATATATATATATATATATATTCTTAAGCCTTTAACGAATGTTCCATGTAGCTCAGTTGGTTATGTCTGTGTGTTGTAAACCACCAGACCCGGGTTCGAAACCCGGGTCAAGCTTTTCTTTTTGGTAAGCTGTTATCATTATTATTGTTATTAATCAAAACCATTAAAAACTAATAATATATATAAATAATTAAAACCATGTTCATAACAAATATGAGACCCATACCAGTTGGTTAACACTCAGAACTCGTAGCATAGAGACCCGGGTTCGAAACCCACCCGGGCCACACACTTTATTTTTTTATATAAACCAGTTTTATTAAGTTAATAATTTTTATTATTTAAAAATCATAAATAAATCATAAAAGTCTTTTTAAATAAAATAAAAATTATGTAAATTTAATATAAAATATAACTCACCATTTCACACTTAAAAACCAAGTTTCTCGTTTTCGTAAGCCGCTATTAAAAATCGTTTAATAAACGTAAAGTAAACTTTAAATTCCTAAAAATCGTTTTGTCAAGGCAATAATCATATTTTCGACTTATAATCGATAGTTCAAGCATTTCGGAAGTATAAACTCCATATTCTCGCCGTTAAGCTATTTATATTTTATTAATAAACAATTACCGTTAAACATAAATAATAATATAATAATCAAAGGGCCGTAGAATTGGTAATAAATTATAATAAAATAACAACTATCTTCTAAAACTATTATACAATTAAACAACTTTAAAATCCCGTTAGAATAGTCGTTAAAAAGTCGTGTTTATTCTTATGTATAGTTCGTACGGATTGACCGCTTCGGTTTCATTTGACGCTTTCGAGTTATTCTTATTCCTTTTTCACTTCACTTACTAAGGTGAGTTTTCACAACCCCTTTTTAAATGTATTAATGTTTTGGGGTGGCATATGTATCCATTATGAAATTCAAGTATTATTAATTCAATCATGGACTTGTGTGCTTATTTGTTTAATTGTTACATACGTGGAATTCAAGTGGTTGTCTCATTAAGTATGATCATACGCCCCCCTTTGCACTCAGGTCCATTTGTATCGAGTGGAAAAGGGACCTTATTATCCAAGTACGTTGGTAGCCCCAACTGGCAAGGACCTTCGTTTGTTCTTTACACTCAGGTCCATTGCATCGAGTGTAAAGAACCCTTATGTGCTTTTCATAAGTTTTCATGGAATAGTATGGTTTTTACGTAGTATTTAAACTGTGGAATTCTCAACAGCTATATTTATAGCTGACCATATTTTATACATATGTTACAGGTACCGTGATTAGAGTATGAAGGACTAGAAGACACTTAGAATACCTAGGTTATTTAATAAATGAGAAAATTGTTTTGATTATTGTTTATCGTTGAATTTAACTGGTATTGTTTACTTGATTGAACTTGTGTACTTGGCTATTTAATGAATTAATGTTATTATGGTCACTTAATAGTGCCACGTGTGTTTGAGCAATCTGTACGTCACACTCGGGCGTTTCCGCTTCAGCCGGGGTGTTACGGATTAGTATCAGAGCCGTGGCTATAAGATAGGGCATTAGATGTAGTGCTCTAAGATTAGCTATAGCTTAATTGTTTAAATTGTTTAGGTTACATGATTAGAAATTATGTGGGCCTTTACTTGATTGTTTGAACGCACATACTATTATCGTATTGCTTAATTCGTTTACGCCTCATGTACACAAAGCACACACAAGTCCAAGGCTTATGCCTAAAAGCAAAAAATTTCAAAATTTTCAAATCAATTTCTATTATGGTGTTCTGATAATTCTCTGCATAAAGATGACTCGTCGTGGCGGGTATGTACTAACTGGAAGGGGGGACGTGCTTGTTTCCCGAACTCTTGACACCAAGGTTCATGAAACCTAAGGATAAGCAATGCGTATAAATCCCAATCAGCCGTGGGACTTGGTTGCTTACTTGGAGAGTTCGGGAAGGGCATGAAACTTATTAGGCCAAAGCATACCACACCAAACGCCATACGATTCACCACTTTATGTTTTCAACCGTGATCATGTCCTCTTTGTGATAAGGATATGGTTTCACTCTTAGGGGTCATACAAGTCATGGTGGTTCATGCAACGTGTGACTCCGACCATCTATGTTTTACAATATGTTTTAACCGAAAGTCTATAAAGTCATGGTGATAAACGAATACCCAGCTATTGGTTCGATTTATTTTTGAAATTTTGATGTTGTGTTGGAACACAAGAGTCCATGGTGGTTCATGAAAACTCTAAGTTCCTCACAACACTTATTGTACTTATGGTTTTCATTTTTTAACAAACTTTACAAAAGATTTATTTTCTTTATGTATATCAAGCACTATTCCGAGTCTCATGATTTTTGAAACCTTTGTTTGCAGAATGGCTTCCCGCAACCTTAAGCGTCGATCATCTGGAACCTCTAGCCGCAAGATAACTTCCCAGATCACCAAGCACCTGACAGCGGTCCTCCCCAATATCATGACCCAAATGCACCAGGACATCATGGCTAACGTTAACCCTCCTCCTCCCCCTCCTTCAGCTCCCGTTGTAACCTATAAGAACTTTACTGATGCCAAACCTACCAAGTTTAATGGAACTCAAGGTGCCACTGCCCTACTTCAGTGGTACGAAAAGATGGAAAGCGTGTTTTACCAAATTGAATGTCCTGATGATAAGCGAACCCGATTCGCTACAGGTATGTTCGAGGAAGGCGCACTTACATGGTGGGTCAAGGAAAAGACGAACCGCGGTACTGAAGCTGCCATGGCCTTGCCATGGAACGAATTGAAGGATCTCATGACTCAATAGTTTTGCCCTCCAAATGAGCTTATGAATTTGGAGGCGGAGTTTTGGAACCTTAAACAAGAGGGTGGTGAGCACTCTGCTTACAACCTCTCGTTTCAACGAGCTTAGTGTGTTGGTGCCGCATCTTGTTACCCCTACCTCGCGTGCCATCGATAAGTACATTAGGGGACTACCAAGACAGATCCAAGACAGTGTTTTCAGTAGTTTGCCTAAGGAACTTAGCGACGCAATCAATCTAGCCGCTACATTAACCAACAACCATGTCAAAGCCGGGACTTTGACACTGAAATCATCCAAGAAACCGATCGAAAAACCTGTTGCTGAACCAAAGGAAACCAAGCCCGGACCATCCAAACCCGCTTACTCTTCTACCCATCACCGTGAAAGGAAGTGCAAGAACTACGCGCTAACCCAACAAGCCGCACCTCAACCCCAAACCAACCCCGCACCACCTTTCAAGAAGCCTTATAATGGACCCCATCCCCATTGCACCACTTGCCTTCGTCACCATTCAACGAATACCACTTGCCGTCAATGCAACCGTTGTAACCGTTTCGGGCATTTTAGTACCACCTGTCGTGAAATCACCATAGCGGCTCCCCCGAGGGCTGCTCAACCAAATCCCCGACCCGTGCCATATGCCCAACCCGTTAACCAATTGCGGGCTTGCTATAATTGTGTTGAACATGGCCACTTTCGTAGTGCGTGTCCACGACTCGCAAACGTGAACACACTTCGGCTGGCTCCTGCTCCGCAATTCCAGCTCCAAGCTTACCAAGCCTACCAAGCGATTCAGCCACAAGTTCCTCAATTGATGGCTAATCAAGCTCCACCACTGCTAGCTATTCAAGCACCTACACCTCAAGAGGCTCAAGCCGCTCAAGTCGTTCAAGCTCCTCAAGATAACCGTGGGCATGCTTTCATGATGAATGCCCACCAAGTGCAACAAAATGACGATGTGGTGGACGGTACGTTTCTTGTGGACGACCACTTTGCAACCATTTTATTTGATACCGGTGCCAATATGAGTTTTGTGTCTTTTGAATTTGAGTCCTTGCTTGCTAAGCCCCGATCCAAACTTAAGAGCTCATACACTGTTAAAGTAGCGAATGGTAAATCCGTGATGATCGATTCTATTATTCGAAGTTGCAAGATAAATCTTAATGGCCACACGTTCTCAATAGACCTCATCCCAATGCAATTGGGAAGTTTCGACATCATAGTAGGCATGGATTGGTTGTCCTCTCACCGTGCTGAAATCGTTTGCTTTGAGAAGATAATTCGTATTCCGGTTGCCGATGGTCAAACCCTTCGTGTTATTGGTGAAAAGCCTTCTCCTTCGAGTCTTAACCTCATAACTTGTTTTCAAGCCCAAACGTACTTACGCAAGAAGTATGTAGCATTCGTGGCTCACGTTGTTGAAAAGAAGGAGAAAAAGATTGAAGACATTCCGGTTGTTCGCGAGTATCCCGAAGTGTTTCCCAATGACGTTTCTGGTCTTCCTCCCGTTCGAAAAGTTGAGTTTCGCATCGATCTCGTGCCTGGTGCAACTCCGATTGCGAAGGCTCCTTACCGTCTTGCACCCTCCGAGATGCAAGAATTGTCTACCCAACTCCAAGAACTTTCGGAAAAAGGGTTCATTCGCCCTAGTTTGTCTCCATGGGGCGCACCTGTGTTTTTCGTCAAGAAGAAGGATGGTTCCTTCCGTTTGTGTATCGACTACCGCGAGCTTAACAAGCTTACGGTCAAGAATCGTTACCCCTTGCCTCGCATCGACGATCTCTTATTTGTCAAGGCAATAATCATATTTTCGACTTATAATCGATAGTTCAAGCATTTCGGAAGTATAAACTCCATATTCTCGCCTTTAAGATATTTATATTTTATTAATAAACAATTACCGTTAAACATAAATAATAATATAATAATCAAAGGGCCGTAGAATTGGTAATAAATTATAATAAAATAACAACTATCTTCTAAAACTATTATACAATTAAACAACTTTAAAATCCCGTTAGAATAGTCGTTAAAAAGTCGTGTTTATTCTTATGTATAGTTCGTACGGATTGACCGCTTCGGTTTCATTTGACGCTTTCGAGTTATTCTTATTCCTTTTTCACTTCACTTACTAAGGTGAGTTTTCACAACCCCTTTTTAAATGTATTAATGTTTTGGGGTGGCATATGTATCCATTATGAAATTCAAGTATTATTAATTCAATCATGGACTTGTGTGCTTATTTGTTTAATTGTTACATACGTGGAATTCAAGTGGTTGTCTCATTAAGTATGATCATACGCCCCCCTTTGCACTCAGGTCCATTTGTATCGAGTGGAAAAGGGACCTTATTATCCAAGTACGTTGGTAGCCCCAACTGGCAAGGACCTTCGTTTGTTCTTTACACTCAGGTCCATTGCATCGAGTGTAAAGAACCCTTATGTGCTTTTCATAAGTTTTCATGGAATAGTATGGTTTTTACGTAGTATTTAAACTGTGGAAATCTCAACAGCTATATTTATAGCTGACCATATTTTATACATATGTTACAGGTACCGTGATTAGAGGATGAAGGACTAGAAGACACTTAGAATACCTAGGTTATTTAATAAATGAGAAAATTGTTTTGATTATTGTTTATCGTTGAATTAAACTGGTATTGTTTACTTGATTGAACTTGTGTACTTGGCTATTTAATGAATTAATGTTATTATGGTCACTTAATAGTGTAATGTGTGTTTGAGCAATCTGTACGTCACACTCGGGCGTTTCCGCTTCAGCCGGGGTGTTACAAATAGGGCAGTGGCACCTTCGGAGCCATCGAACTTAAGAGGTTTTGCATCGGTGAAGGTCTTTTAGCGATAAGAGCTGGTGTTCGAACCCGAAGCAACTGTGTTCGGATTGAAAGCAAGGGTTTGGTGCATTTAAGCCACCATCTTGCGGGAGCACAGCAGCCATTTTCTTAATGATCTGAGCTGTCATTTTGCGGCTGGAGTTTCCAGAAGGACAACGGTTAAGGTAACGGGAAGACATTCTACAAACAAGTGTAACAAGAATCGTGAGTCTCGGTATTCTGGATGGTATAAAAGTTATTGTTAATGTTCATCAAATATGAAAATTCGTGAAAATAAAATAAGCGTTGTGTGAAACTTAGAGTTTGCATGAACCACCATGGACTCTTATGTTCCAACAAAAAAATCAAAATTTGAAATTAAATCGAACCAAAAGCTGGGTATTCGTGTATCAACATGACTTGACAGACTTTCGGTTAAAACACATTGTAAAACATTGAGGGTCGGAGTCACACGTCGCATGAACCACCATGACTTGTGTGACATCCTTAGGAGTGTAACCATATTCTTTTCACAAAGAGAACACGGTCACGTTTGAAAGCATAAAGTTGTGATTCGTATGGCATTTGGTGTGGTATGCTTTGGGTTAATAGGTTTCATGCCCTTCACAGTTTACTACATACCCGCCACGTGAACTAAATTTATGAAAAGAAATATCGGAAAACCCAAGTAAAATCGATTTTAAATTTTTGAAAATCTTTGTTTTAGGCCTAAGCCTTGGAGTTTGTGTGTGAACATGTGTGCGGGCAACGTTATAAAATGTCATAAATATAAAAGCGTATGAATGATTTTCAATATAAGTGCAGAAACATAGCACATAGAGTATACATGCAGTTTTGGGCCTTAATTAAACTATAACTATACCAGGCTGATACGTCTAATAACCTATCTTATAGTTAAGGCTCTGATACCAATCTGTAACACCCTGGCTTTAAGCGTAATACGCCTGGGTGTAACATACAGGTCACTCATAAGCTCGAAAAGCTATTAAAGCGATAATAATTATATTTATTTCATTTCATTACATCACAAATATACAATTTGGCATTAACCAAATAACAATACAATAACTTTGAATTTCGTTATGATATGTTTCTAATAACCTAATGGTCCAACTAATCTAGTCTTCAATCCTTAAACTTCAACCTGCAGCACATTTAAAATAATATATTTTGTCAACAATAATGTTGGTGAGAATTCATAAAGTTTTTCATATGTATATAATACGTAAAGTGTAAAATTCACAAGTCAAGATGTATCGTCTCCATCATAAAGTAAAAGAAAAGTAAATAAATGATATTCCCGTGCGCTTGACATAAGTCAAATCTACTAAGGAACCCCCGTTCGCTGAGTTACTTGGAGTATAGAATACGCCATTTATTAACAAAAGTTGAAAAACGGACGGCGCAGGTACTTCCCGTCGGACCCTCCCACTTTGCGTTAAAGTATGTGTATGAGTCTCTTCCACCAACAAAACAATAAACAAGTAGCATATAATCACATAATTTTCAAGCAATATGATACGAAACAAATAAATTCAAGACACGTGCGTGAATTTTATTTACAACATGAAACATGAAATAACAAATAAAATTTTGGAACGTGCTACACCCCAAAACGTGTAAAAGCAAAAAAAGGGTTATGAAAACTCACCTTTGAAATCGGAGCGGAAATAAATATAAAACCGAAATGCATCAAAGAAACCGAAACGATTGAACTTCTCGAACTATAATTAGAACAAAAGCAAAGTCTAACTATCAGGATTGAAAAAGTTATAATATTTGGTTAACGGAATAATGCACTATTTTTAATATATTATATTATCTTGAAGCATTAATGCTATTTTAAGTTTTTTAACGGATTGTTAACAATTTATATTATTTTAATGGGAAAGTTACGATGATTTACAAGGCATGGGTTTTATCTAGAAAGTAATTATGTTTTTGAATTAAAGTTAACTAATTAAAATATAACTAATTAAAGTTAACGGATTGAGATTAACGAATTATGAACTAACAACGGATTACGTTTAACGAATGATAAACTAACAAATTTTAACAAAAGAACTAAATTTTAGCGATTTACAAGCTAACGAATTAAGGTTACGAGTTTAAAATTTTAACAAACTAATTTTAAAGTTTTAACGAACTAAGGTGAAATATAAGCTAACGAATTTTAATGATTTAACAAAAGATGAAGTTAGGTATTAATTGAGAAGTGATAAATTATAATAAAAATTTTATTTACATTAAAAGTAATCTTATTTATGATTTTATTTAGTTTTTAAGATAAAAGAAATGTTTTTAAAAGAAATATTAAATATATTCATTATTTTTGATTTTATTTAGTTTTTAAGATAAAAGAAATGCTTAAAAATATCAAAAATTCATCTATGATTTTATTTAGTTTTTAAGATAAAAGAAATGCTTAAAAAAATATGAAAAATTATTGTTCCGACCCGGGTTCGAATCTGGGTCTCCACACCCATACCCTTGTGTTTTAGCCAAAACCCTAAAATTTTAATCCATAAATCGGTTCCATGTTTGTTGTAATTAGGTTAGGGGTTTTAATAGGCGGTTCAAAACTAACAAAATTCATATAAAAGTTACCCGGAATGATGTTGATTTGAAGGTTAACAAGAACTCACCGTAGCAAGACTTTGACGGAGAAATTACGAGATATAGAGTGTTTCTCAGTGAGATTAAATGTTTTAGACATCTTTGGATGATGGTTTGGATCCTATTTATAGGACAAATTGGATCGAATGATGATAAAATAGACGTTGTGCGTTTTGGGTTAATGGCCGGCGGTTTACACTAAGATTACGGGATTGATTGGCCGTTAAAACGTAATTAAAATGTTGATTAAATATTTCTATTGACATTTAAAGCCGTTATACTAATCAAATGGGTTAAAGAACGAATTTTAGGGGTGTTTTTGATGTGGCCGGAGCTGCGGCGTCGGCAGCGACAATATCATCGGAAAACAAGGAAGAAGAAGGGGGGGTGGGGAATGTTTTTATGAAATATTAATAATTTAAATGAATTTACACTTTGGCCACTTCAAGTTTCATATTCATTTTAAACAGAAATTAAAGTATATTTACATTATAAACCTTGAACTTTAAAGTGTTTTTAGATCGAAAAGATTAATATAATTTACACATTGGATCCAAACTTTGAAATGTAATAATAACAAAACTTGGATATTTATATTACACCCATAAAGTTACGAATTGTTTAACCTTATTAAACACTTTAAATCCTAGAGTTTCATGAATTGAATAAAATGAAAAGGAATCGAACAAACGATAAACGTAACTTATCGTGAATATAATATAAATGATGAATATGAACCGGAATACACGTAACGATAAATCGGGTCAACTTAATGAATTCAAAGAAACTTGAGATATAAATATACATATTTATGAACAAAGCTGAAAATTTTAAAATGGGTCGGGTTTTCAGGTTTGAAAAGTAACGAAAGTTACACCGTTAACGTCAAATGCGTTAACAACGCATACGTTAACGTTGAATACTTTAACTGCAAATCATCAGTTGTAATACGTTAACTCCCTTTTGACTGATGATTCTCGGGTTTGTGCAGCCAGACAAATCTCTAAGTCTTGTAAGCTAATCAATAACAACTCGTAGCTTCTTGTATCAGATCTCCCCCTTAAGTAAACATCTCCAGGTTATCATCCCGATCATCCAACCTGCATATGATATGGATCAATCTTTCAACAATTAGCAGCAAGTCATCAGCTATCCGTCAGCACTGTTAAAGCCCAATATCTTTATATTTTACCTCATCACACATCTTCATAAAAAACCCGATTATTTAACATCTTTTACTTCGGTTTTCCCTCACTTGATAACATCTATCCCAAAATATCAACTTTCTAAGCTCTTCTACATCCTATTTACTTGGTTGCGCTATTGTTTTGGGCATATGGTTTAGAGATCCAACAAGATCAACCCATTCGAGAGTTTTCCCCTTCAACAGAAGTAATCTGCCGAATACTCGTAGCCAACATTGTCAGGATTAAAGTCCTTCAGAAATAAGTAAACGGACAGACACTCGTATCCCACATAGTCAGGTTTCAATCTCAAACAAATCAGTCTGCAATCAAAGAACAATTGCAGTCTTGAACTCAGTCAAACCTAGGGGGCGTGGAAACATAGGGGGCGGTCTGACCGGTCCGGTTCGTTTCATGATCCTCCGGTTCTCCGTTTTAGCTCATTTTTCGCTCTTTTTAACCACGATAAACCTTCGGAACCTACATTATTTAAATATGTTTGTAGTATACAAATTCTAATAAAAACCAAACAAAAACTAATAAAATATTATATAAAATATAAAAGGGATTTATATACATTTAGCATTATATCATAGGCTCTTATACCACTTGTTAAACATTAGACAAGTGAATCAAAAACACCAAAGACGATATTGCATCAAATGTTTATGCGACTCTTTTCTATTAATAGGAGACAAGATCAAAATTCGAACTACCACACTAAAAATAAAACTTTTGATGGGCTTATATATAGCACCCACAATTATAATCCTACTCAAACTAGGAAACATAATCATACTAGACTTCTACTTTATTTAATAATAAATAAAATATAACTATGACACCAAGTTATTCAACTTAGTCCATGAACTTTTGATCTCCACCAAACCACCCATTGAGATCTTCCGTACTACCCTTGTACTGTTTGTATTAATCATTTGGGTCCATCAAGTTGGTGTTGCTCCAAGTTTTACATGTTACACATGTGTACTCTGTTTGGAGAGGTAATACAACATCTATCGATCGTACTATTATTCTTAGTGGTACCCTAGAAGAGTACAAGAGCTATCATCTTTTAGTTGCGACTCCTGTACGATCTTTTTTCTTGACTGTAGTGGGTAGATGCTTCTCTTACTTCTTCTGTAACGATGCTCTATCATGGGTGCAGATGCCCTTTCTGGGGTGTTACCCCTACATTTGGATTTAATTAAAACAACATAGTTTTGATTGGTTTCGCGTGTAAGCTTATACGTCTAACAACACCGTATTCAATTTCCCTATTACATTTTAATAAACCAACATATATTGTATTTTCTAATAATACTGTATACTTGTAATTTAACTAGTGACATTTTAAACATTGTTTAGTTATTGTTCTAACCCGTAATCCGAACTCATTTTATTTAGTTATTGTTCTAATCCCGTAGTCCGAACCACTGAGTTTGCCCGGCCTAGTAAAAATTGATTTTGTCTATCATAATAAGCTGTTCATCAGTAAAAATTTTAAACTGCAAGTCAATAGGGCAACCTAGCTGTACACCCTAGTTGATTGAAGGTTGTAAAAAACAAAGGACTCTAACTAGAAGCTAACTGAGAATAAAATAAGAGTTACAAGTTGTTTACTTAAAAAAAATTAACATAAATGGCAAACAAAAGAAGAACACGCATTCTTAATTTATTTAAAAGGCGTATGTCGCAATGGCAATAATGCCTTCTTAAAAGGGTCATAACATTTGTCATATCTTATTACCCAGTTTAAATCCTCTTTACAATGTGTTGTTCATATTTAAAAAAGATAAAAGGAAAAAAATTTAAGATCACGTGTTCTTTTGTTTGTCATTTTATTTCATTTTTTTAATTAAACAACTTGTACTTATTTAAATTAATCTTAATAGACAGTTATAATTTTAAAAAGCAATATAATATGCCTAATTTTCATATTTAGCCCTTCCTTTTCTACTAAACTCTTCTTAACACTCCTTTGATCCACTATCTTGTTGATGCTTATCTTATAACGACAGTGATGGATGACAAGGTTGGTTTTTTGTTTTATATAAGATTCACTTTCAACTTGTTCTTAACAATTTTATGTTAGTACTAGTTAATTATATATAATAAATAATAAAATTACACTCAAATAATGCTAAACTAGTTGTTTTAAACCAGTGCACAACAACATGGATGTGGTGGAAACTTTGTCGGTTTCGGTTCGTTAGGGTATTGTCATTCACTACGGTAAATGGTGTGTTAAGGCACACATACGTCATTCCCTATGTTAGTATGTTGGTAGATGAAGCAATCTTGACTCAAACCCATTCTGAATTGTTACCCGTTTTGATCTGAGCCTACCCATTTGTCAGTCCTATATGTTACATACGAGCAAATAATGAAGATCAAAAATGTAGTTTTTCGTATTTAATTAAGAATAAAATTTGTAAATTTTATACGTAAATCCATGTTTGTAATTTTCTTCATTGAATTTTAGTTAGGAGTATACAAGTTTTGTAACTAATTTTTCCATATTGATTACGTACTCTTAATCGATGATCAGTTTGTGTTCTAATATATTGATCTTGTTGGCATTTTCTATGTGTGCGTAATACACTATTATTATTCCACAAAATGCTTGCAGCTAATTAATGATATTATGTTGCAAATTGCCAATAACTAATTAAACTTGAAATTTTAAATATAAATTCCGTTGACATGAGCTTATCAATCAGTGTGCAACTAGCAAAGGTTATCTACTCTTTCACTTAGTCTAGCAATGGACCCACCCGCACAAAAGAAATTCAGCTATGAGTAAGTACAAGAAGCTAGGTAGACTCCAACCAGCGAGTCCATTTCATAATCACCAATATTCAATCCCACCACTGAAACAATTCACTTGAGTGGTGATGGGTGAAAGAATTTCACTTAACAATGGTTTAATCAAAATTTCATATGTATTTATCAGCAAATTCATTTTTTTTAAATGTGCGTGGATCAACTGTAAAAAGTATAACAAACGTTTACACATAGATGTGAATAGTGTACCCTGCGTAGCTGTAACGAAACAATATATTGTTTGTTGCATATATACGTATTTGTGATATCTAGTTAATTGGAGTTGACGTTAAATTTATATAGTAAAAAGGTGTGATGCTTTTTTCTTTGAAAGAAACCAACTGGTAGTTGAAATACAAATCAGATGGATTTTGGTCTAGTAATACCACAGTTTTATATAAGCCTATTTGTCTTTTCAAATGATAAGGTTTTAAATTATGTGATTGTTAAAATATGTAATTTATGAGTAGAATCTACCTATTCTAAGAGGGGAAGAGGCACTCATGGTATTATCCATGCACCGGTCAATCCCATACTACAATATAATTTCTACCTTCGTGTACCCACAAACCACAAATTTACCGGCGGCATCTACCCACAAGTACCCTAGAACTTTTTGTGTTTTTGTTTTTTATAATAATAATTAATTACTCATTTATTTTTCCAATTGTTATATATTATTCATGGCAAAGATTTGCCATGAATTGCAATTTGGTAATCTACCCACATAGTTAGGGGTGAGTTTGCCATATGGTAAACTACCCATGAGCCTTACCCACACTAGTGCCCCTTCCCCTCTAATAAAATAAAATAAAATAAATGGGGACATTTTTCATGCTTTGGTTAACTCTCACAATTTTTTCCCTTCAAAACTAATATACCCTAATATATGTAATAAATAAATAATTATCTACTTTCCGTTTACACTATATTTATATAATATCTATATATTTTTATAAATATAAATATTAACATATTATTTTACTATATATTTCAAAATACTTGGTGAATTCCAAAAATCAACGACAAATCATGTTTCTCAAATGAAAATTGTTTCGGGTTTTTTGTGGAAGTTAAAATTTGATTTTATGGGTCAAAAGTTGGTAAATAGATTGTTTGGTACAAGTTAACTACATTTAGGTCAAAATTTGTTACGGGTCAAAAATAAAAATTTTGAATATTTTTAAAAATTTGAGAATGCAAAATAGATTTATCGTCAAATTTGTTATGGGTTCAAAGTGTTGACTTTAAAATGTCTAAAGTATGAAAGTTAGAATTTTAAACATGATTCGGGTTTCAAGTTTATTTTTAATTAAGGGCATTTTATGAAATAATCAAAAGGTTCGGGATTTGGCAAATTGACTATTTTTCCCTCAACTATTAAAACTTAAGAAAAGATTGAGACACTTTTGACATGTCACCCCCATGTCTATCAATGCTTCTAACTTTTATCAAATTTCAAATACTTATATATGTCAATATTAATTTTTCCTTCAATGTTGATCAGAACGTTGTATGGGAAGCATGTCATGCAAAACTATGCTCAAATAAAACAAAATATTCACAAAATTGAATGGGTTAACATGTTATTTTTATGTTGTCATTATGACAAAGTCGAGAAGCCCTCTGAAACTTATCAAAATCTTTTTTATGGCGTAGCTCAGAAAAACATAGTTCTTGAAGAACGTCCATTGTTACAATTTAATATCCTACTTTCCTTTGATGGGTGGTAAATTGATAAATATATCAATAAAGGTAACGCCTCTTTTGTATTTGGGCTGAGTGGTTAGAACTACTATCATATGAGAAGTCTTATTTTCGAAATTGGTTCATAACCAAAATTCTTTCAATTATACATTTATGACACCGAGAATGAATTTTTCAATAGAAAGAAGTATTCTCGGGTACGATTTTGCACAGACATTATTTTATTAAGTTCATTTAAAAAAACCATTTTGTGATATAAATAAAATCAATTTTTGTACACAATGTATAGATACAAGCATAGATGTAATACATTTTTTTTCATATACGCTATGTAATTATTTGTTTTACTTATAATTTTATAATTTGAATTATCCCGTGTATAACACGGGCTTTAAAACTAGTTAACTGATGTATGAGTTGCCGTTATAAAAAGATTCTGATATCATATAGATTATAGAATAACAAAAATCTCATTAAATTAAATATGATGATGTATTATTAATCAACAAGTGTATGTCAATTAACATTATGATAATTAAACATAATTCAATTAAGATAATATAGTATAATTACAAATAAATTTTAGTCAGATAACTCATAATTATAGTACAGATAACCATAGGAACCCATAATTACTATATTAATATATTCTATTTATATTAAAAAAATAACTAGTTTTCTCTTTTTTTTTCTAACAACTAATTTGGATCACTCACAGACCACTGAAATATTCTATAAATAGTATTAGAGATCTAACATAGAATTCACTCCAAATAAATCCAATGGCTCTCTATCGACTAGTGTCTCCCCAAAGTTTCTTTTTGGTTAAACCAAATCGAAACATCAAACAAAATGTAGAAGCAATCTGTAGGCAGAACCGGTTGATCTGCTCTGGGGCTAAGACAAAAGTTTCTAAAACCCATAGTGATTTGGTAGCCATTTACCAGCCAACTATCTGGACTCGTGACTTTATCCAGGGATTAGATGATAATTTCCCGGTATCGCATCATACTTTAGTCATGATAGTGTGTGTGTATTTTAATGTTTTCGAGCTTAAACGCATTCATACTAATATTGTTTGATGCATGAACACAGATCAACCTCAAGGAGAAGGTGAGAGAGCTAGAGAAGAAGGTAACGGTGATGAATGTTGATTTTGAGAATGGTAGTTTCAGTATGTTGGAAGTGCTTGAACACATAGATGATATTGAAAGGTTGGGTCTTGGCTATCGGTTCCAAAACCATATAAAGAGGGCACTAGACATAATCACGTCAATAGATGAAATTAGTGTTGGGCATGAAGATAGTCTTCATGAGGCATCTCTTAGATTCAGGATTCTTAGACAGCATGGTTATGATGTGTCCGAAGGTACTTCTTTAGTTGTTTCTTTAGAAGATTAATTTCCACCATGGTCCTAATTCCTAAGCTACGTAAATTGTTAATGTACTTTGTTTTTGAGTTTGGTACTTGCTTTTATATAGATTTCATATCTTCATCATAGTTCGCTTGTCACAATAGCGAACTTGGTGAGTTCACTAACGATACGTACCAAGGGAATAAACTCAATATTCCAATGTCTACAAGTATCCAGCAAATCCAAATGTTTCTTCTTGACTCAATTGTAATATTTGAACACAGATTTTGTTAGGAGATTCAAGGAAAGTCATGGTGGCTTCATTGGATCTCTAAAGACTGATGTGAAAGGATTGCTAAGTCTATATGAAGCATCATATCTTGGTTTTATGGAAGAAAGTGATTTGCATGAGGCGCTGTTATTTGCGAGAGAACATTTGCTGAAACTTAAATGCCAAGAAAATGATGCGCCTGTCCTCCAGCACATAAACCGGGCTTTCAAAGTCCCTTTGTATCATAGGATGCTCAGAGAACAAGCAAGATCTTACATTGATGCATACAATAAACAAAAAGATGCAAATCTACTTCTGCTAGAGCTTGCAAAATTAGATTACAACATGATTCAAGCATCATTCAAAACAGAACTTAAAGAAGTATCAAAGTAAAGTTTCCCTTTTATCAATGTTGAAAAATAATATGATTAATATCCATGCTATGATATATGACATGTATTTTCTCCCTTTATGCATAGCAGGTGGTGGGAAAATATGGGCCTAGCACACAAGTTACGATTCGTTAGAGACCGACTCATGGAATGCTTCTTTTGTGCCGTTGGAATAGGTTTTGAACCTATATATCATTCTTGTCGTGTTTGGATAACCAAAGTCTATGCCTTAGTTACTGTCATTGATGACATTTATGATGTTTATGGTTCTCTAGATGAACTGGAGATCTTCATGGATGTCGTCAAGAGGTTTGCAATTTTTAACTTTTAATTCTATCAACTCTCTCGAGTTCAATTTTCAGGAACTAACATCCATCATTTTTAGGTGGGATACTAATGCAGTTGAACAGATGCCGGAATATTTACAGCTAGCCTTTGGAGCGCTTTACAATACGATTACTGAAATGAGTTCTTATACTTCAATTGGACAAAAAGAAGACATCACACCTATACTTGTAAAAGTGGTTAGTATTACAAGGAATTCTTATGGTATTTTGATATAGGGATAAATCTTAATGAGTAATAACCAAGTTTCTCAAATATCTTGTCATAATCATTTAGAGTTTTTTGCTTTTATAAAGTCACTGAACTTTAATCAGATGTTACAATCTTTCTCTTTGTAAATGCTTAAAAAAAATATTTATGTTATATATAAACAAACTAGAATGATCATTTTTTTATTATTACGGGATTGACAGTGGGGAGAATTATTTGAAGCGTTCCTTGTGGAAGCAAGATGGACTCACCACAAACACATTCCAATACTTGAAGTCTATCTTGATAACGTGTGGCGATCGGTGTCGGGAGTGGTTTTACTTACTCATGGATACTTAATAATTAATAAAGGAATCAAGAAAGACGTAGTTGACTCATTGGACAAGTACCAAGATCTTATGAAATTGTCATCAATGGTTTTTCGACTTTATAACGATTTGGCTACGTCATCAGTATGTTTTATTGAGTTTTCGTTCGTTAAACGTTTTATTGTTTTCTTCATGTCAAAATTGTGTATTCTTTTTTTGCACAGGATGAGATAGAACAAGGTAAAACTGCAAATGCAATAACCTGTTTCATGCATGAGAATGATGTTTGTGAGGAACTTGCGCGTGAGCATATAAATAAACTAATTGAAGAAGCATGGAGAAAACTGATCAAAGAGTACGTGGCTTGCACTCAAGAGTTGGCAAATCCTTTCATTGATATGCCAATTAATCTAGCTCGAATTTCACTTTGTTCGTATTATGGTGATGGACATGGAGCTCCTGACGCTAGAGCCAAAGATAAGGTCTCATCCGTGATTATTGAGCCCATTACAATGAGCGAAAAGGAGCATAGCTATACTTAATGTTGGACAATATGTGTTTGAGGATGATTGACGATGTCTTGGATTTACAGTTTGTTGGATTCTCTAATAAGTGTCTTGGATTACATGAAATAGACTTTGATAATAGAAAACATTAGTTTTTAGCACCAAAGTTTTAGCAAAAGACACTGTCATTGTGAATGTTTGTATGTGAAATTAATTAAAGATATTGAAACCTAGCAAGTTATGTAATATATCGAGACCAGTAATTAGCATAAGAGTATACACATACTAACATAAGATTTCAAAAAATATTACATCTTTTCATCAAAAGTTTGTAGATTATATCTTCAGACATGTGTTAGAAACCCCAAACGTAGGTCCTTAAAACGGATCTTACAACTATTTTTAGATCAATCTTCGTTGTAGATGTGTGTTTGTTTATTTGCTATTTTTGGTAAGTTGAGAGTTGGTGTAATGATAAGACTAAAGAGAGAAAGTGAGATTTGAATTTGTCAAAAAGTTATGTTGCATAGGCATGCTTTCACTATTTATAGTGGAAGGCATGCCATGTATCCTTCTATCCATTTAAGGCCAAATTGGCTTGTTTACAAAGACCTCGGGTCCAAACATACAAACGACTAAACGAAAGCATATAAAGTACATCGATGATAAATCTAACAAATACAAAAAGACTATATACATATGAAACGACCTCTACAATCTCTTTCTAGTCTTTAGTATTTGTAGCTGCTTTTGCCTCTAGCCAGTCTTATACTCGAAAGTGTAGGGGTGATCGATTAGTTGATTTTTAACAATGTAGCGAATAAACGTGTTGAATTTTGCAACTATTCGATCTGTGTTTCCCCGAGCTGGATCTTCAAGCGTGTATAGAGGAGACCTGTACAGCTTCATGTGTCCGCCTCACTGAACCCCATTAGCTCGTGTTAATCAAAGAAACAGTAAGATCGCATCTGCTTGCAAACTGCTTCACTAGTTTCACCATCAAAGTGCCAAGAAGTGAAGTCTGAGAGTGTGTCAGGCGCAAAAGGTTCTCCATGATAAACCGGGCACCGCTTTTTGGCAACTTGTACTTCCAGATTTTCCTTCGTTTGCCCGTTGCAGGATCAAGTTCAGTTGGATGCTTGTATATCTTCCCCATGTTTAGCCTGAAGTTGGGGAAGTCATCTTTAGCTTGCTTGTGTAGGTGCCTCTTGAGCCATCCCTGAAGCCCTTCTTCACCAACACCATCACCGCTGCACTTACGAAGTTCATGTCAAGATGGGGCATCGAATGCATTTCGGTGTAATGCATATAGGTGAGGTCTCCATTCTGACACCGAATAGCCCAACTCTCGCTGTCGGCGTGCCACTTGCAGTACATGATGAGAGAATCATCATGATAAGCGGCATTCCTGCATCGAATGCTTGCCCGTTTGTCAATGCAATGCCCACTGTCTTTTTCTCAGCTTCTGGCTTGCAGCCGCTTCAGCAGTAGCAATGGGAACGACAACAGTAACAACAGCAATGGATGAAACTAGATCATTAACAACAGTTAGAGCAGGATCACTTGCTTCCAGATCAGGTGTAGCAAAGAGGTAGTCAACCTCATAGTCAGAATCCAACTCCTTTTCTTTGTCCTGCAATCTAATACTTGCAGTGACACTAGGACCAAAATAGAATTAAAGTCACTTTCAATTTCAGCATCCCGATCCCTTGTTTCCTTGGTAGCATCTCTAGTGTATGGATCATCAAGATATGTATCGACAACATCATCATGTGGAGCAGATTGTTTTCCTGCTCTAATACCACCACCAACATCACCACCACCAAAACCATTACCATCGTCATCAACATCGTCAGATTCATCATCATCATCGTCTTACTCATCATTGTCTTTTATGTAACATCTCGGATTTTATGTATTTGTATTCGTTTATGTTTAAACCGATTCGGGAATGTAATTCAGATCTTTCGAACTATTTAAAACTTGTATTTATTGGTATTTAACTTGGTTTAACATATTTTATTGTTTAATAACTTTTAATCATGCCAAATAGTCCTTAACAACCTTTAAAATCTCTTAAAACGGATAAATATCGTGTTTATGAAAGTACAGAGACTAATTTTGCCAATTCTTTCCTATTTTTCAATTAAATTAACGAAACTTAAACTCCAAGAAATGTTATTACAGGTCCAAACTCGTTTTCTTGTTGTCCATGCCGAATTTTGTTAGTTATTATACCCAATTTTCTCATTAATAGCTTGTTTCGTTTCCTAATCGAGTGGATTACTTCATAAAAAAGTTATAATTCATTATACTTAATCAAAACACACCTCTAAACCCTAAGAACTTCTGAAAAACATCAGCCATCATCCCCTAATCTCGAGTCCACCTTCTTCTTTTTCAATTTCCTAAAGATTGTTCAAGTTCTTTCAGATACGGTTTGAATTTGATGTTCAAGACCATTTTGACCTCGATTATCTCTTGTTCCATTCATCGTTTGGGTAAGTTGTCTCATGAAAAATGTTGGTTTTTATCTAACTAAAAAAAGCACTCAATCAATTTTTCTTATTGATGGGGTTTTGTTGGTTAATTGCTTTCCGACCCGTTTAAGGGCATAAAAGTCAATTTTAATGATTTTTCAATTACTATATCTTCTGATCGGAATTAGCTTTCGGTCTAGAAGACTTTTAGTTTTATCTCAATATTTTGAGTGTACTGAACAAAACCCGACTTCCGACTCGCTGTTTGAATTCTGGTCAGTACCAGCTCACTTATTTACTGAAAATCTCATAACCAGAGTTCTAGATATCCGTTGGATTGATTCTAGCGTCTATGTTCTCGGTTTTGACTCTATTTTATTTTGTATAAGTCTCAGGTCTGGTTGGATTAGAAAACTTGTCACGTTAACTTTGGTCATTTATTCTATTTTTTAGTTTATTCGCTTAATCGTCAAGGTGAGAGATCATTCCCCTCATATTTTACTATTTTTCAATGATTTTGAGGACATAAGCGTATTATCTCATATTTATACATTGTATATACTCAACTATTTAACGTAAATCTCGTGTGTTATCAATTAAATGCTAATTGCTATTTGCTTAACTATTTATTTATCGCATTCGGAGAGGTCCATCATAATCACATTTAAGTATAATCATATGCCATCTTAGCAGCCAAAGCCCGTTCGTCTGGCGATGGTCAACAGACACTTACATTTTTATATGCGAGTCATAGCAGCCAATGCCCAATTCGCAACGCAATGGTCAACTAACACAACTATTTGCTCATGATTTGATTGACTTATACTCACATTATTTTGTTTCTCATTTATTATATATTATTATTAGTGTCAAAACTGGTGATTATCTCACTAAACCTCGTGTTGACAAATCTATGTTTATTTTGTATGCATATGCAAGTTATCAGTTGGTTTGAAGCTAAGGTGAAGAACACATAGGGAGACCATTAGATATTAAAAATAAAGAATAGTTGCGTTTTATTTTCTTTTGGGATTATCTGTTTAATTTGGATTATTATTGTCATGTTTGGAACTTGTGCACTTATTTGAAAGTTTGAAATAAATAAATTAGTTAGATATTGTCATATTTTATATTGTATGATAGTACCTTGTGAGTTGTGAACCAATAGTTCGCACCCCGACAATTCCCCTTAGGTTGGGGTGTGACATTTTATTTCTCCTTCCTCCTCCTCCTCATCATCATCATCATCATCATTTCCACCTTCACCGGCACTAACACCAGTTGCATCACCACCAACAACACCACCACCACTCGCATCACTACCACAAAGACTAACAACACCAGCACCACCTATTTGACTAGGACCATCCGTATCATAATGTCATGCCTTTTTCTTCTTCTTACCATCTTCATCAACAAAATCCTCCCAGCTACCAAATACCTTCTTCAAATCAGAAATATCCTGATCTGATATATCGATTAGCTCAGAGGTGGCCTGATACTTTCTAGCTAGGTTTTCATTGATCTTTATCTGAGCTTCTGTAACATCCTAAAATTTTAATGATGAATAAAGGAAGTTATGTTTAGTGATTTCGCGTAATTGATTAATGTCGGGGAAGGAGCGGGTCTTGGACTTGGATTAATTGAGATGGGTTAAATGAGAATGGGATTTCAGGAATATAAATACCCCCAAAATCCCAAAATATCTTCATTTTCCCCCACTCTCCTAAACACACACATACACACACACCAAGCACACCCAAAAACCGCCGCCGGCCGGGCCGAGAAAGAAGGAAGGATCGAGCGAGGTCCGGGTAAGAGAGAAAAATTAGTGGTGATACCAAGATAAACGAGATCCAAACAAGCTCAAAAGGTATGATTCTTGATCTTGGAAGTTTAAAGATCCGAGCTTTTAGTGTATAAAAGACCGAAAATGGTCGGGAAGTGTAGTAGGTGGTATTGAACCTTAACAAGGGTGTTAAAATCGCCCGAAATGTTGATCAGAAACCGAAACAGCGGGCATCTGGGCAACTTCGCCTTCATCTGGGCAACTTCGCCTTCAAACGATGAACTTCGCCTGCAAGCTAAGTTCGCCTGATGAACTTCGCCTGCAAGCTAAGTTCGCCTGATGACAAGTTCGCCTGAGGTTTAAGTTCGCCTGATGATAAGTTCGCCTGAGGTTTAACTTCGCCTAAAGCTAAGTTCGCCTGAGGTTTAACTTCGCCTAAAGCTAAGTTCGCCTGAGGTTTAACTTCGCCTAAAGCCAAGTTCGTTTAGAAAATAAATTTAAAATCTAATGAAAAATGTGTTAAGACAGTTAATGGAAATAAAATTTTTCCAAGCTGACCTGGCAGCTCGACCCCAGCCAGGGGCTCTGCCCCTTGGACCCTGCTAGGGGCTGCCGCCCCTAGACCCCCGCTGCCAAGGGCGCTGCCCCCGGACCCCCGTTCGTTGTGGGTAGTAATTAAGACTAGAAAGATGTTATAAGTAGTGATAGTTAAATTGATATGTATACTTGTTATACAGTCAGCCGTGCACAACTGAAGAAAGGGATTACGATCAACGGAGAACGTAACCGTGTTCAGGTGAGTTTCTAGCCCCATTTATGTGTTATGTTTTCGGGGCTGTGTGCATACTCAACATGTTTGTTAATACACTTATCCTAAGAGATAAGTGTATGCCTTATGTGAATAATGTGAAATGTATGAATGATGGCTTGACGGTACGTGAACGATCTTCGGATATTGCACGTACTGTCAGGTTGTAACGCTAAGTTAAGGTAAGTATGATATGTATGCTTATGTGTATGAATGTGATAAAGTTAATAAAAGAAGGAAAGGATGGTTGTATGGTTACGAAAAGGGTACCGAGCCCTAATAATACTCGAGGTATGATGTATGGTTGTATGGTAACGAAGAGGGAATCGAACCCTACTAATATTCGAGAACTAGGGAACCGAACCCTACTAATATTCGAGGAAAGAGGGAAACCGAGCCCTAATAATACTCGTGGAAAGAGGGAAACCGAGCCCTAATAATACTCGTGGAAAGAGGGTACCGAGCCCTAATAATACTCGAGGAAGGAGGGTACCGAGCCCTAATAATACTCGAGGAAGGGAGGGTACCGAGCCCTAATAATACTCGAGGAATGTAGGGCGTCATGCTCTTTATAACGTAAGATATGAAAGTAAGTTAATACAAACGAAAGTAAGTAAGTAAGAAAGTAAGGAAGTATGAAAGTATGAAAGTACGAATGAAAGAATATAATGTTATGTGAATGGTATGATTATGTGATTATCTAGAACTCACTCAGCGTAGTTGACTTTTAGTATGCACGCAGGTGAGTAGGATGAGGCAGCTCGCTTGAGGAGACACATGGCACTGAACAAGAATCTGGCATTTGAAGACCTATGATGTGTTAATTTTAATGCTTTAATGTGAAAGACAATAAATGTTTTGAGACAAGTTATGAATTATGTAAAGTTTTATGAAAGTTTTATATTCCGCGTAAATGTTTTAATTAACTCTGATATTTTGAACTTTGTTTATGAGTAAATCCAACACGAAAGTAGGGTTACCGGTAACGGGGCCTTACAGCTTCACTCATTTTTAGTTTGTTATCGTTCTCAACTTTTAACGTGTCGATCTCAAACCTCAGTTGGGTGATCTCAGTCCTTACTTGTCTTCAATACTGTTTGAGGACTCTAGATCATTTTCCAATGATGCAACCCTGAACTCGAGTCTCTCATTCTCTACAATTCTATCAGCGAGTGACAACGATTGATCATTCAATAAATGTTGCTGATTATCCACTCTTTGCTGGAGGGTTTATATCAAGACCTCTTGTCATGCAATCTGTTGTTTTTCTTCCTCCCTCTTCTTAGCAAGCTGCTCCATCTGAGCCTTCTAGTTCTTCCCGAATTCAATCATATCCTTCTCCCTTTCCGCCCACTTTTTATTGGATTCCTCCAATGCTACGATCATTTCCAAAATAGGATCCATATACACTGGAGACTTTTTTAACTTGCCACTAGAAAGAGGGGTTTGGGTTAGAATCTTTGGTCTGGTGGTTGAGGGTGAACTGTATGATTGGGTAGGTTGAGTGGTTGTTAGAATGGGCATGGTTATGGTTTAGGTTTGGTAGGAAGTGATTTGGGTTAAGGGCAAGGTTTGGGTTTGGGGTGAGGTTTGGGTTTGAAGTTAGGAAGATGCAGTCATAGGTATGGTAAGTGGTAGGGAAATAGGTGAAGATGTTGTTGGGCTATATTTTGTGGTTTATGCTTGGTATTGTTAAACTTAGATTGGGCTTAGTTGGGCATTTATGTGTAAACCAAAATCTATTGATTTTGCTGGGCTTTACTTTGTTTTGGGCCTAGGTTGGTAGTCTATAGATAGGATGTATGTTTACATTTTGTAGGGTTGCCAGTTGGTTCGTGAGTGGGTCATGAGTTGGGTTGTTCGTTCACTGGAGATTTTGGCCGTCTAAGGGTTATCATAGACGAGCATTGTATTGTTAGTGCTTAAGCACCTGACGTTAATATTAACGTGTGTTTTGAAGCCATTTGTGTGTTTTATGTGTTTGTGTTTGTTAGTGTTCTTGAATAATCTAGCGTTGGATTTCCGCACCAACACCCAGATTGTTGATATCATATTTGTAGTTATCCAGATTCGAGACTTACAATTGGTATCAGAGCCTTAGACCTATTCAGGCTCGTTATTGTATCAAGGATTCAAGATCTTGATTTGTTGGTGGTTTGCTTGTATTTTCGGTGAACAGGTGATCGGAGAAGAAGGAGAGTCAATTTTGGGAAAAGATTGGTTTTGGTTTGGAAACAAAACAAAATCCCAACTTTCTCGGAAGTTTGTTACGTTACAGATTGACTTTTGGTGTGAATCTGTGTTCTCGGCTACGTCCAGTGTTCGACCAAAATTAGTTTTCGGTTACACTCAGTTCTCGGCCAAAAACTTGTTCTCGGCCACAATCAGTTTTCGGTTACACTCAGTTCTCGGCCAAAAACTTGTTCTCGGCCACAATCAGTTTTCGGTTACACTCAGTTCTCGGCCAAAAACTTGTTCTCGGCCACAATCAAAACTTGTTCTCGGCCACACTCAGTTCTCGGCCAAAAACTTGTTCTCAGCCACAATCAGTTCTCGGTCAAGTTTCCTGTGACATTTGAGCCAAAACAAGGTACACCTCAGTACGTATTTACCGATTAACAAACAAACGCCTTTTGCGTAACAAACGAACGATTAATCGAATGGGTCGGGTTATGACCCAGATATCTCGGGGGGGCCATCTATAAGTGATATACGTTTAATACAAGCTAAAACATTAGAAATATGGCCTTAGTTTGATAGCAAACAAGTTAAACAAAAATATGCTCGTTTAACTACCCGCTATAGATTTAAACGCAAAAGATAGTTACAAACCAAGCATTGTATCATCCGTTAAGCCGAAAAAGACTTACCAGACACTTATTTGAAATGTTTTAAGTGATCCATGAAAATATTTTTGATTTTTACAAACATATAGTATGTTTTTATAATTTTACACAAAACTAGCCGAAAAACACTCGTTTTCGCGTTGTTTAACGCACCCGATAAGTTTTTCACGCCAAAAACCGAACCCGAACTAAATTTGGACCGGGCTTTTCGTATTTGGGCTTGAGAAATCAGAAACTTGGGCCAAAATGGGCCCAAGGTGGGCCCATGTGGATCCCGATCGCAACAGTAGAGCCCACCCCCCTTTGGTTCTTTCACATATAAACTAGATCCAAAACCTTTTCAACATTCTTTTCTTGAAAATTCTGGACACAAGTTCTGCTCCAGCTATAAAACCTTCAAACCCTAAGGTAAAGAGCTTAAATAAGTAGCTTTTGAACTTGTTTAAACTTGTTTAATACCATAAAAACATGTCTTGGTTACTAAAAATCATTCCTAACCGTGTAAAAATCCTAAAAATGGTCCATAAACATTTTTTGATCATACACATGGTAAGGAACCTGTTTTGATAGTTTTTTTTGGCCATAAACACGGATTAAAGGGTTGAAACGGCATTTTTACGGTTCAAAAATTCGTTTTTGTGCACTAGCCGAAACCCTAAGTTAAGGGTTGTTATGTTGATGAAATATTGCTTGGTTTGTGATATAGGACTTGTACCTAGCTTTCTTAGAAGCACAAGAACCTGAAAACTTGATTAAAAAGTCGGAAACGAGCCAAACCCGCTAAGGTAATGCCGAAACACACGCTAACGGGCTATTTAGGTTAAGGTTATGATGTGCATATTTTTAGGACTTGAAATTTTTCAGGGACATCAGGGACCATGTCAATAAGTCCCTTTTTAAATTTGGTAATTTTTCGACCATCCGAGAATATTTAGCGAATTTATTACCTAATTGGGACGTTTATTTGGGAAAAATAGCTAAAATACTTCAAAAATTATGAAAATTTTCTGGGAACTTAGATTTGATGTATTTTGATCACATATGAATTTTGGGATTATTTGGAGAAGTTTAAAGGTGTTTTATTTATATGCGTTCGTGTGAATTTTTATAGCCAAATTTAGGCCAAAAAGAATATTGCAAGAACTTTTTACATTCTGGAATTGATACAGGTTGATTTGGGACATGATTTGAGCATTCAGGAATTTTTTTGGAATTTTTGGAAATTGTTTGGGGTAAACGGACGATTTTCAGGCGAAATATAGCTGATAAAATGAATTTTTATAAATTAATAAATCAGTAAATAAATTCCAGAAATATTTTTATAAAAATCTACATATTTTAATTGATAAGTGGTTAAATTTTCATAATTTAATGATTAACGGTTAATTAGTTATGCTAATTTGAATATTAAACAAATTCAATTTTTTATAAAAACCGGCAAGTTTGCGACTAAGAACCTGCGGGAATATCAAAACACCAAGAGTGATCAAAAATCATATTTTTGGACTAATTAAATGAAAATGAACTTTTCTATGAGAAACCTGGATAATCCGGGTGGATTGTGTGCGTTTCTTCTCAAATCAAACTGAATAAACGGAAACGGGCCCCGTGGCTAATCCGGGACCCCGGTATGTGATCCTTCGTTATAACTTAATCATTTTATTAACCAATACATTTACCCAAGCTTATTTTCCCATAACTGTTTTCTGAACGCGTAAACGAACAACTTGGCCCAGCTGAGAAAACGGGGATCTGAGCCAAGTTCGGTTTTAAGTATTAGACATTGAACAACATCACAACCTAAGCCTATTGCCACTTTCTGGGCATTCCAACTATACCCAGATTAGTTATATAGCCTAGTTTAGTATTGAGATTATAATAATATTAAAATATTAATATTATTATAATATTGATTATAGGAACTACTGATAGCGGACTGAACAAACCACGAGCTGATACAGTACTGATTATCTACTAAACCGTGAGTTTCATGACCTCACTTTTAAACTGTTTTACGAACTTTTGGGGTGAAAAGCATGTTTGATTACATATACATACCTGAAACATGTATTGATGTGAATTATCTAAGTGCTAACACACGAAAGTCCCCACGATCACAGTGATTTACTTCGAGCCGGTGGCTTGTGAATAGTACTATGGTTTGACAAACCCAAACGGAATCGGCCTGGTTGCCGTGTCACATAGCGCCGTTTGCACATGACCATATTTATACAAACAGGCTATGTAGTGTTAGACATAGCTACCGGGGCATGTTGTGGGCGGAAAGAGGCCACAGTGGTTGATGGAGCGTGGAAAATAGATGCACGCAGCACTTACAGTCAAGGCTTCACTGTAGCTTAGTATAATTACATCATTTACATATATACATACTTATTTCATGATTACAAGTATTAACTTGTGAATACTCATTACTGTTTTCTTGAAACTCGTGAAACTCACCAACTCTAGTAGTTGACCCGTTTTAAACTGCTTTTCTGGTGTACTTAAATTGGAATGATTTGGTGATCTGTTATTTGCTCAAGGTGTGCGGTTGATGCTATGTGAATAGAGGCAAGGATGTTAGTAGTAAGAACGTCTAGTTAACGAACTAGTTTTGTTTATATCGCCTAGACTGTAAAACAACGATAGAACAATGAGTTATAATATATTGTAAATTAGCTTGTAATGTTTCTTTATAAACAATTTGTTGATACCAGTGGTGTCTGTTACATTCCCGTTTTACGCTTCCGCATTGTGCTAGTCGGGGTGTGACATTTCCAGTGTTCTAGGTTACTTTTCAAGGTTCTCGGCCTTTTGAAAGCATTGGGCTCACCTAGTTGGGCTTTTGATTTTGTTCAAGTGGGCTTCTAATTCGTTGGGCCAGTCATTCGAGTTAAGTTCATGGCCTTCACCACCAACAAATCTTCTAAGGTAAGTTTTCAACCATATTCTCAAGATTGTGTGGATAAAATTAATCTATGCAAACTCCACAATGATAACTTGCTTAGAGATATGGAAAGAGTGAAATCCGAATATTTTAAACTTAAGAAAAATGAAAAAGCCTTCTTAGATAAAATAGAAGCAAATAAAAAGGATTTTTCTAAGCTTAAGTCTGAATTCAGCATAAAATGTTGTCACCACCTAGATGCCAAGCAGGAAATTGCTGAATTAACCGCTAAACTGGAAGCCTCCAAAATAGAAATTTTGAATTTAAATGCTAAATTTGAAAGAGCTGAACTTGATTTCAAAAAATTTGAGGGTTCCAGTAAAATAGTTAGTTCAATGATTGATAATCAGCTATGGTGGAAGAAAAACGAAGGTAGGGGTATAGGTTATAATCAGCTGCCCCCACCTTACAATGATAACTATATTCAACTTCCTGTTACCAAAGAACAAGAATAAAAAGAAAAGTGCATGCAGTATGGTAAGTCAACTGCAAACGACAAGGGTAAGGTTGGTTCAGTCACGGCAACTGAATCAACAATCGGGGGTGAACGATTCGTGTTTACTTCATGTGCAGATGAAGTAATTATTGAGGAATGGACTGATGAGGATGATGATTCATCTGTTTTGAATAACAAAGACATTGACTCTCATGTTTCTTTAAATTTGCCGGTTTTGAACTCTATTACTGCAGATGTCTGTGTGGGCTCCGTTACAAAGAGTAATAAACTTGATGAAATTAAAAATCCAAATAAACTTTTTTCACCTAAGTTTGTTAAAGAAAGATGTTCATGTACTCACCACTGTGAATCCAAAGGAAGACAAACAAGCTCACACAATAGAGCAAGATCGGGAATCGGCCACAACGATTTTTTCGTTAAAAGGCAAACCTGTTTCAACTATGGCATTCCCGGTCACATTGCTAGAAATTGTTCTCGTCTCCCTTATGTTCCATATTACAGACACCATCAGAGGACCATGCCTCAAAATACCTACAAGAACTTTAACTCAAATAAAACGAGGTATTATAAGGCAAGACCGTCTAACGGTGATTGGAGGAGAAACAAGGCTGATAGGTCAAGTTTCCATCAGACCAAACCTATTACGGTTCAAAAGCGGAACGGGAACTCTGTTTCGGCTCTAAGACCAAAGTGGGCCTCAGAATCGAAATCAGTTAGAAAGTCAAAGTCAAATGTGCATTCCGTCCACAAACCGAAAACAAAGCCAATTTTCTGTTCAAAAAACAAAGTTTTAAAACCCAAATACAAATGGTTGCCTAAATCTCTGGTGAACAAGTCATCAAAGTCTTCCTGTTCGATTTTTGATAATCGGGAAGACATGTCATGGCAACCCGTGACACGTTTGAACAAGTCAGGTTTACCCAGAACGACTATGGACTGGGTACCTAAGACTAACTAATCTCGCACATTGTGCACGAACAGCTATGGAGGAATATCATCAGACCATGGTATGTTGATAGTGGTTGTTCCAGGCACATGATATGAGACATATCCCAGCTACACGACATTCAAACTTTTAACGGTGGGTATGTGTCCTTTGCGGGTGGAGAAAAGGGAAAGATCACACAGAAGGGTACTGTAAGTAACGGTGTTTTAAAATTTTAAAACGTAAATTTTGTTCCAGAACTGCAGCACAATTTATTGAGTGTGTCACAAATCTGTGACAAAGGGTTTTCAACTCACTTTACTAAGAAAGAATGTTTGGTTCTAAAACCTGGTATCATTATACCAGAAGACTGGATTCTTGTTCGATCACAACGAAAAGATAATGCTTATGTGATCGACATGAACAAAAATGTTCCTGATGAAATAACATGCTTGTTTTCAAAAGTGTATGAACATAATGTAATGCTTTGGCATCGTCGTCTAGGTCATGCAAATGTGAAAAATCTAAACCAACTTGCTAAAAATGATTTGGTACGTGGATTACCCGTTAAGGATTTTGTTACCATTGAAAAGTGTGTGGCTTGTGCTCTAGGCAAGCATCATCGTAAATTGATTCATTTTATTCGTGACTGTTATGACCAAAAATTGATTCACCTTGAACAAGTTCACACTGATAATAATGTGGCGGACTTATTTACAAAACCGGTCGGAACAGCCAAATTTAATGTGCTTGTGAGTTTTCTTAAAATGCTTCGTTTCGAGGATTGAGTCTTTTTGAGTGAAAAACCGTACATATCTTCTTAATTTGTACAATTTTAGGAGGAGAAAAATCAAAAAGCATATTACTTATATATGTTTGGTCTGGTGATCTACTTGTAGAGTCACAGAGGATAGCCATTTGTCTAAAGACTGAAAGCCTCTGGGGCGATTGTGATATGTTTTGTGTTTTTGAATTCTTTCACTTAAAATTATGTCGGTAACTCTAAGTTGGAAGGACATGTATTTTCATATGTGTTTGGTCCTGTTAACCACTTGTGGACATACGGGGTAGCCATTTTCCTTAAACCTAAGAGTGACCGGGGTGATCGAGTCTCAAACTGTCTTCCGGGAAATGATATTATTATTCAGCTAAAAGCTTTTCAGATAGCTTAAAGTATTTTTTAATTGAAAATTGATCCAACCTTTGAGAAATGATAGATAAATTGATTCTGAGTGCCTAACGTGTGAAGTTATTAGGCTAAAAAGGCTTTTGATTAGTTATTGATGTGTGTGGAAGCTTTTCATGATACGTAAAAGTTGAAGTGATATAAAATAAATCTGCTAAACTTATTGTGGAGAGTCATTTTGAAAATTTTTGCATGTCCCTAGACACATCTCTCCGAATGATAGACTGAAAAGCAATTACCCAGTCATACACGAGCCTGTTAGTATCTTGATCGCCAAAAAGGTTATATTTCTTATTTAAAAAAAATTAATTAAAAATAAAAAAAAAATTATTATTATTTAATTTATCATTAAATTGTTTTTCTAAAATCTTAAAGGGGTTTCAGGGATCTACAGGGGTGAGGCATTCAAGTAAGTCGTAAACACCCTGAATGTAAGGCTTGTAAGTCTGGATGGCATGTAAGTCCAACGTTCAACCTTAAAGCTTAAAATCATTTTGTCTAGAGAAAATTATTTTGATCAAGTACTAGGGGGTTGGAGTCAAATTGGGGTGATCTAGGGAAACCCAAATGCGCCTTGAGAATAGATAAGGGGCATCAGAGGTCCATAAGTGATGTCTATGTAAGTCTTATGCCTAATCGAATCTAATCATATCACTATCGCAATGAAAATCATGAAAATTACCCGCTATCAACCTTTTCACTATGTCACAATAATGCTGAAAATGAATCATTGTGAAAGTGTCTTAATCAATATGATTTCATGTTCGGATCTTTTCATAAAAAGGTGGTTCGTTTTTAAATAGCTGAAATTTGATCCCAATATACGTTGATTTTCTAAAGACCGGATAGGTAAATTTTGTTTTAGTTTAGTTTTTATTCTAATTTTATTTTATTTTTAATTTTTAGTTTTTACCTCATGTTTACTCGTGTCGAAACAAATGTCTTAAGAAATCGTTTTCAAATGAATCGGGATTGTATTTTAGATCATGAAATTTGACGGTTGCAAACAATGTCGTGGGCCATTCAGTTGGGCCGAATGTGTCCATAATATTTGTGTTATTGTTCGAGTCATCTTTGGTCCAAGTTGTTTGTGTTAATGGTGTTCTCGGCTCATCCTGGTTCTCGGCCTAGATGGGTATCTCAGAAGTTCAAAAGGTTTTGTTTGCAGATTTGATTAAGTTTGGAAGGGAGTCAGTGGTTTATTAAGGTCCTTCATCCGTTGGTCATGTTTGGAAGATTTGCTGAGATCGAGGCAGATGTTGATGCTGTTGGTGCAGCTGTAGCTGAGGAACATGTGTTTCCTGCTCAAAGGTACAATAGTCAGTACCTACTGCTGAACAAGTTAAAGAGTTCGAAGCGTTCAAGAAAAAGCTCCAGTTGACTGCATTGAAACCTCCTCAATCAGTCACTGCGACACATGTTGAAGATGATATTGACGAAGACCCAGCCATCGATCTTATTCTACGCAAACAACGAAAGAATGATCCGATACCGGGCGTGTTGGCTAGTGATGTGATACCAACTACTCAACCAACTGTTGCTGAGCTCGTCACTCTTGAAGCTCAGACAGCTCAAGGCCCATCTCATGCTGCTAAACAAACTCAAGAACAAAGTTTTGAAGATATCTTCGAGCACGACTAAAATCAAGCAATAAACCAAGGGGGAGATTGTTGGGCTATATTTTGTGGTTTATGCTTGGTATTGTTAAACTTAGATTGGGCTTAGTTGGGCATTTATGTGTAAACCGAAATCTATTGATTTTGGTGGGCTTTACTTTGTTTTGGGCCTAGGTTGGTAGTCTATATATAGGATGTATGTTTACATTTGTAGGGTTTCCAGTTGGTTCGTGAGTGGGTCATGAGTTGGGTTGTTCGTTCACTGGAGATTTTGGCCGTCTAAGGGTTATAATAGACGAGCATTGTATTGTTAGTGCTTAAGCACCTGACATTAATATTAACGTGTGTTTTGAAGCCACTTGTGTGTTTTACGTGTTTGTGTTTGTTAGTGTTCTTGAATCATCTAGCGTTGGATTTCCGCACCAACACCCAGATTGTTGATTTCATATTTGTAGTGATCTAGATTCGGAACTGACAGATGTAAACGTGGAGGTCCAGAAGATTGTGGTAGGTGGCAAGGTTGAAAAGGAAGGAAAAGAGGGGAAGATTTAGGCACTGTGTGTTGTGGTGAGGTTTCGGGTTGGTCGGGTGAGAATAAGTGGTGGGAAGATGAGGTTTGATGTTTTGGTGAGGCTTTGGTGCTAGGTGTGGGAGAGTCGTGTAGAGTAAGCTTGGAAGTTTCAGGTTAAGGTTCGGTTCTACGGACATTGACTTGTTTCCCTTTCATCGCTTCAATCTGGCGTTTGATGGTGGTGGGTGAGGCAATGTGTGGGTCTCGTTTTGACGGTGTAGGCTCAAGTGTAGATACCTCTATCCTGGGCATCTTTATTCTCATGATTGGGGTCTTCTAAGTGTCCCCAACCTTTCTTATTCTTTTCAATGGTCTCTCATAATGTTTTCTTCTTCATATTGGGAAGAGCTACCAGCAAGAGGTTTGCTAGTAGTCTTCCTCTTCTTTTTTTCGCTTTTCTTTCTCACCTCAACTTTAGATTCGGTCTCATAATCATTAAACTGATCATCACTCTGCTCATCTTCTCCTTCCTCCTCATCAATTGGTTCTGTTTCCTTAAATAGCCCAAACTTGTGTCACTGCACCCTTCCTAAGTAGTGATAACCTCGCTTGACGGCTTCTTCAACAATGAATCAAAAACAGACTCTTCTCCATTATCATCATACTCTGTCTCATAAACCGGCCTTGGTACTTTAGGAATTTTGTCATCGAGAAATAGTTGCACAAATCTAGGATAGAGCGTCCAAGGACTTTCCATTCCAGCACTGGCATGTATACACAGAAATATTAACTTTTAGTAGTTGAACTAAACTTTGTTTATCACGCATTCCATGAAACCAACCCAGTCCATTCTCAGACTGTCAAAACCCCCCTTTCAGATCGAATAGTCAGTGGACAACGATATGAAATAGGTACTTCCAGTAGGGTGGAAAGTACTTCTTGTCACATGTTCCCAAATACGTATCATAACCCATCTTTTCTACAGTCTCAAATACGTCCTCTTTCTTGAACTTTTTGTAGAAGTGGTCCGGGGCATCTTTGATTCTTAATACCTTCCTGATATCATCTTCATCAATTACCAACTACTTATCTGCCACTTTAGTTGAAATGATCAACTTCCCACTCTTGTCTTTAGTTTTCTTAGCATTTTCCCAGAAATCTTATCTCTGGTTAGCAGTGATGGCATAGAAGAGAGCAGATTCTTTCAAACCTTTGATCATGGAGATAAAAGGCTTGTGCTTGGGGTTTGTCGGGATCTCTAAAGGGGAAAACATGTTGTGCTACTGAAATATAATATCAAGAAAAGACATTAAGACCAATATAATTAAAGCATAAAAAATAAAAATAAGATTAAAATTAAAACAGAAAATAAAAACGAAAAATTAAAATTTTTGAAAAATTTTCTATGTATGGGAATCACATTCGCATGACCATCCCAATCGCATTCGCATTGCAACATGCGATTGCGTTTCACATAGAGAATGCGATTGCGATTCCCATTGTGAAGGCGATTGCGATTCACATTTTGATTGCAATTGCAATTCACATTGTGAATACGATTGCGATTTACATTGTGAATGCGGTTGCGGTCCACGAAACTAAATTTTGTTCAAAACTAAATTCCTTTCAGCTCCTTAATCGCATACCCTCAAAATCACTTCTGAACAAGTTTTATTCACAACTACCAACAATAAGAAACCAAATCTGATAGAACAAGGTCCGAAAAGCCCCAAAAATCTAAATCCTATAAAAACTATATAAAAATTCAATTATATTAGTACAACTATCCTTCATGCTGATGATATCAAGAGTCTATGGTCGATTTTATCAAACAACAACATATGATGATCCTTTCGTTTTTAAGACCATTTGGTTTTAGCCGAACTGCCAAGAATTGATTGAATCGATAGAAACCGATGAACTACCTTTGGTGCTGGATAATGTGTAATGTCCGCATTTTTTAGTAATAAATAAAATGAGTTTTATTCATATATATATATATATATATATATATATATATATATATATATATATATATCGTGTGTCATTATTTAATTCTATTAAATAGTAATGGTATGAAAGGATAAGATTAGGATGGTTCGTGGACTTAGGATGATTATGGGCCTAAAGCCATTGGGCCTAGAGTATTTAAAGTCCTTAACCCTCCTTAAACCCTAAAACTCTCATTCTTCCATCTTGCCTCCACACACTCAAAACATGCACAAACACCCTTCTCACATTCTGGCCAGATCTGAACCCTAACCAAAACAAGATTTTTTTAGGTCTTCACCTAAAGAACAAGAAACAAAACACTAGTCACGTATGTGATCAAATCCGATCCCAAACCGGATCCAAGAAGGTACGTTTTAATTAAAACGGTTAAGTGTTTGAGGTTGGTTTAACATGAAACTTGGTAGAATAGTAGATCAGGCGGTAAGATGCAAGAAAAATATAAACTTGATGAGCCTCAAGTTAACGAGTGCAATATGGGACGAATGAGTGACTTTTTGGCTATGTAAAAAGTGAGTAGACAAAGTTGTTACGGCTCAGAACTCATTGCAAGGGTAAAATCGGGTCATAAGGAAAGGTCACTGAGGAAAATGGCTGAAAACTGGTAAAAATGAAGAAAACCCCAAAAGGGATTGCAAACAGAAGAATCGCATCACATAATGCGATGCGATTCGTTTAGGAGATGCGATGCGATTCATTTTCCATGCGACGCAATTCATTTACTTCACGCGATGCGATTCATTGCTCCATGCGATGCGATTCATTTGTTCCATGCGATGCAATCCGTTTGCTCCATGCGATGCGATTCATTTGTTCCATGCGATACGATTCAATTGCTATGCGATGCGATTGGATACTCCATGCGATGCGATTTGATCGTTCATCCGATGCGATTTGATTACATCCCTGCGATGCGATTGGATTGCAATCCATGCGATGCGAATGGATTGCATCCATGCGACTGGTTTTGTAAAAGACTCATTATTCTGATGAATTTAATAAAGGCTTATTAATGAAATTAAAATTTTTCCAAGCTGACTTGGCAACTCGACCCCAGCCAGGGGCTCTGCCTCTTGGACCCTGCTAGGGGTTGCCGCCCCTAGAATCCGCTACCAGGGGTGCTATCCTAGGAACCCCGTTCGTTAGGGACTTTATTAACCCAGAAGTATGATTTGTTTAGAAGTAGTTAATTAATACTTATAATTATTACACAGTTAGTCGTGCATAGTTAAGGAGGGGTGTTACCATTAACTCAGAGAGAAACCGACTACAGGTGAATTCTAGCCCCTTTACTCTGTGACGTTTTTCGGGGCTGTGCGCATACTTGTATGTGATAGTTAATACACGTACTTGAGTGGTAAGTGTAGGATACCTGTATGATTATGTATTGAATGTTATTGTTATAGAATGTTGATATGAATAAATAAATAAATAAATAAATATATATATATATATATATATATATATATATATATATATATATATATATATATATAATCAGAAGATATGTAAAGTATGCAAGTTTGATGTAAGACCCCCAAAAACTAGGAATACTACAGTTGGTCATCATGTCCAAAATTCTCAAAAATTTAAAACCAAACAAGTTCATCTTATTAAAACCAGTTCAGAGTAATAAAAAGCGGAATAATAAGTATCAAAATTCCCAAAAACCGGGAAAAGGTGCCCAAAGTTAAATATAAAATAAAAACCGGGGACATGTGCCCAAAACCAAAAATAAAATAAAATAAAATAATCTTTTTATTTAGAAGTTCTCGACTAGGAACGCCTTCAACTGTCCGAATAGTCTCCAGCACGCCCAAGCGATAATCTCTAGTTCTTAACCTGAAAATCAAACTAACATACACATAAAGTCAGCTTGAGCTGAGTGAGTTCAAGTTTTAAATAAACAACATCCATAAAACATTTTAAAGGTTATAGGTATAAACAGTAGAGATAATAATAGGTAACATAATAAATAAATAAATATTTAAATAATCACTTAATAACATATTCACGGTCGAACATGCGTATGAGTCTCCCCCCACAGGATTTAAGAACCCGCCATGGGATTTAAGAACCCGAGTAGTATAGTTGACCCGCACACGGTACGACATAAGCACATGATACAGGATTTAAGAACCCGCCTCGGGATTTAAGAACCCGAATAATATATCAAGGGACTTAAGAACCCGTTTTAATGATGATTATGCAACACGGACCTCCCCCCACGGGATTTAAGAACCCGCCATGGGATTTAAGAACCCGAATAGTATAGTTGGCCTGGCCACAATCACCATACACACACATGCAACACGGGCCTCCCCCCACGGGATTTAAGAACCCGCCACGAAATTTAGGAACCCGAGTACTATAGTTGGTCCGACCACAGTCACTATGCACACACACATCAATAGGCCTACTCAGATAAATCTTAGTCACAAAAAACTAATTAATATCAACAATAGTAGGCCATAAGGTAGTGTATATATATATATATATATATATATATATATATATATAAGCCATTCCAAAATATCACTACAAAAAAAATGTCATTTAATGGCACACAGTTTTAATGACATTTAGCTTTTGTGCCACTATTTTAAGTTTTAATGACACTTGGAATATGCCACATTTGCTTGCCACACACTTTTAGTAGCATTTAGCATTTGTCCCTCTATTTTTGTGTTTTAATGGCATTTTGTGTATGCCATATTAGTTTAACACACATTTTTAATGGCACACGTGCGCATGTGCCAATCACTGTCCAAAATGATATTTTTAATTGCTTATTTGGCAGTTTACTATTGTCATCAACGAAAACAAAATTCTGGTAAAAACGAAATGATCATCGTTAGTATGGTTAATCTAATGCAGCCTTATAACTAAAAAGTCATAATCTCACACCAACACCAACCCTAAAATACGTAATGCGTTTCCCCAAGAGTATGCCTGTGGTGTCTTTAAGGCATAACACTATCTTAAAAGTTAAAATCATATTTTACATACGATGACAACTAAAGATGTTAAAGCCATATTTGATCGGTTTTCCGGTTGTTTAGGTTCACCCGAACATTGAGATTTTTACCCAATAACCGACCTGCAAACCTTCAATCAGGTTCGGGTTTATCGTTAATTCGGGTTGGTTGTTTTCGGGTTTAGTTAATTCAGGTCTCGGGTCACCTCAATCGGGTTTGGTCTTCAGGTGCAATTAGAAAAACTCGAAGACGGGCCGAATTTGTAACGAGTAGTGATTCGGTCGAAGATGCATCGCATTTGGGGATTAAAATAAATAATAAAATAGCTACTTCCAAACTTTGTAACCAAATTTGTAACGAGAAGTATGTTATGCCATGGTTTCATCTCCTTATAATGTGTGTAATTAATTTTGTTGAAAAATAATTGAGTAGGATAATTTAATTCATCTCCTTACAAATTTGTATTTGTAAATTTCATAGAACAGAAAACAAGAATAAAATAAACAAACCAAGTGATGCAGAGGTTCTATATTAAGAGGCGGAGAGCAAACAATCCAAATGGATCACAAGTCGCAAACTTAATTTTGATGTAACTAATTTATATTTAATATCTGGCACACCCCCGCTAAACCAAATCTTACACCTGATTTTGTAGCACAAACCACCCAAATCAAATGACTTTGAATTCTAATCCTTTTCATCGTATTTGATCTAGCGTACGATTATAGAATTAGGATACGATCTTGTTTCTAATTACACCAATCTTAAACCTAGTTTGATCCTTAATCATTCTCAAGTTGAGTTCTCTTATCAAAATTAGGGATGGTAATAGGTCATGTTTGGAACAGGTTTAGCTATTCTCAAACTCATACCTGATTATTAAAGTCCATCCCAACCCCATCCCCAAAACCTGTCGGGTACTCATCGGGTATCGGGCATACCCGTAAGTTTATTAAAAACACTCATCGGGTATACCCGATCCAAAACTCGTCTTGTATCTGTCGGGTTTTGATAAAATATAAGTAATTAAATAATTAATACGCTGGTAATCAGTGGCGGATCAAGAAAATTTGTTCTATGGGTTCAGGATTTTTCAGTGCTCGACTTTTTTCCGGCGTCAATGTTTTCTGCCTCATTTGGGTCGGGTTAGGTCGGTCATTTGGTGAGATAAGTAAACTTATCACTATAAAAATAAAAATAGGTCAACATTCATTATAGTACAAAGTTATATTAATAATAAAAAAAAGATATTACATACTATAATTCTTTGCTACGTGTTTTCATATTTTGAAAACGATTCATAACATCTTTTATTACGACTTTAAAAAAAATTATTTTCAATATAACAAATGCAAACATCATATATAGTCATCACTCATATGATTATACAAAATCAAATAAAGATTCGTCATGAGTTATGGATCGATTGAAGGTTTAAAGCAATCAAAGAACGAGTCGGCCGGTCGACCATTGTTGTCGACTGGTTGAAGTTTGGCAGGTAAGACGATGGTTGAAGCCTTGAGGTGAACTGGCGAAGTGATGAGCCGATGGTCGTTTGGTCAATAGAAACATAATTTATCGGTCTCTGAAGCGATGAATGCGGCTTTTTGTTCTTTTATTTAATTTTACTTACGTATTATATTTAATAATGTTACTTGGGTTGGGTTTACTGGGAATTTCTGTGAATAATTTGAACTTTTTTATAATCTATATATGAGTTATTATTGGCCCATTTATAATGTTTTTAGCAATTTTTAAAGTTTTGTATATATTATTAAAAAATATTGATTACTAAAAAAAAATTTTAACTAAAATTTTCATAATTAATGGGCTTGAATACTTTCTTTAAATGACACTGGGTTTACCTACCAAAAAATAAACGGTTCACTCGTTGGTTTGATATAAAGTATCGCTAATTACTAGAGAGTATTTGTGTTGAGAGATTGAGAGATATCCTAAAAACCGCTTTCGACCAGATTGAACTTGTAGGTTGCATAGAAAGGTCTAATGCAACCTTTCTCATAAGAAAGTAGCAAAATTTTTATTGAAACCATAAGCTTTTCATTTAAAAGTTTCAAGTTTTACTAAAAATTATAAATTCTTTAATGAAAGATTGAAAAACTCATATCATCCTCAAAATTTATGGGTTCCCTCCATACAATCTCAAAATTTCATTTCCCTCTTCAACTTAGTTCTAAACCCTAACCAAGTCCTTCCCTGTCCATTCACCAAACACTTGCGTCGCTCCTCCAATGGAAACCATAGAATCTTTGTGCAGTGAAGATCGAGACGAGGCAAGTTCTTCCCTTTTTTTGTAGCCAACCGGGCAGCTTGCTACTCAGTCCGGCGTTGATGGTGGTCTGAATGTCTGATCTATTCTTACTTACTTTATCTTATATAATCTTATTCCAACGGACCAACACTAAACCTTTTGTCTCATTTTAGGCTTCCCGAATACAATTCATATTTCAGCATATGATGCATCAAAGTGCTCCTAAGCAAAATCTTCAACCAATTTTTTATTCTTCACTAGATACAAGATTGGGAATTTTGATGTTGAATCAATTATCAATTTTAATCTTGTGTTGACTGGGATTTTGGGGTTTACTTGGAAGGATTGTGTGTATCTTTTTTTTTTTTTTTTTTATGTAATAACGCACACCAAATGCTCGATGAAATGTCTAAGTGAGATTCCTTTGAACAATAACGGTTGAGGTTATGCAGATGTCCTTGTAATTTCTAGACAATTATTTATTGCTAGCATTTGCTACTTAGAGGTTTCTATTAACTAAACTGTTTATGTTAATGTGTATTCAAAATTGTTGTTTGCGAGCTAAGGGAACGCACATGTCTAAAAAAATGCACACAGCCGGCCAAAAATGATTTCAAGAATTCGTGATGAGTTGGTAATATGCCTTATTTTGATAGTGATATGTAATTTTTACTATTCAAGCTGTTGATTTTTTTTTTAATAATATATGATGTCATGAATATTGAATACAGAGAAATGAAGACCCAAGCATAACCAAAGTATTTGAATGTACACGTAAGAGGACCAAAGAGCATGGATATCTTGATACATATGATGACACCGCGTAAAAATTGTAAATTCTATCTACTTTTTCGTTAAAGTATGTTATACATTTAAATAAAACATTAAAGTAGTAACATAAAGATTCTGTTTAGAAAACTAAATATCTTCAGTAAGTGGCTAAATAATTGAATAAATAGATGGTTTAAAAAGATAGGGTAAAAGTCGGTTGGACAGGTGAATTTGAGTGAATGAACGGGCTACCAAGAAGAAGATAAGCTTGAATGTAACGCCCGTAAAATTTCGTTGAGAAAGGAAAATGATGCTTATGCATTGTATGATTCTATTTTGTTACCGGGACTCGTCTTGAATCTTCGGGGGGCCTCCTAGACGAGCCCATTAGTTGAATTACTTAAGTTTCATTCAAGTGTCGCAACTTTCAACTTGGAAGGGCTAGAACGTAACATTTTATATTATAATCAAAAAAACCCAAAACCCTAGCCTCCATGTTTTGCGATCGGCAGCTGCAAGGCTCCCATACCATCCGATTTTCTTTTTTTCCAGCCAATATTAGGGTGTAAAAATCTAATTCAAGGTTAGTCTCATGTCCCCTCTAGTCTTTTACACCTTAAACCATCCTTATACATCGCGTATTGGTCGTTAAGGTTGAGTTTTGATGATAACAGATTGCCGACAGATTCGTATACGTTTATTGTAGGGTCTGTAACTCGATGAAAATATATTGTTTTTGATCGATTCTTGTTTCTATGATATTCTAATTTGAGTCTAGTTTCCAGAAAGGTATAATACGTAATATTTGGACGAGATTTGAATGGTTTTTATGAATTTATAAAATCGAGTGTCAAAGCTGATGCGGGATGACGGATTCTGGTCTGTCTTCCCGACGTCATAACCTTTTTTCGACAAGTCCAAATTGTTTGGTTCCACTTCTGGAAGTTATTGTTTTGAGTTAGGAACCAAACCTAAGTGGAATCGTTTAATTTGGTTTGGTAATGAATGTTATAAAAATGAAACCATTTTGTTGCACGCTGAAATAGCTGCACATACCTTTCTGTGTTGGAAGAATTTTAATGAGTTTTGGGTCCAATAGAAAAATATAATAAAAATATTTTTATAAACCTAAGACATTTATTAAAGTCTGGTAAAAATTTAATAATTTAATTCAAAGGTTATCCTATGTAATTAAATGCATCTTCGCATGCTAAAATCTGCACGTTTTACTCGTTATTAATCAACAGGTTCGTTTTAGACTTAACCGGTGGTTTTGGTTAGTTGAAAGGTTTTAGAGGCCTTGGGCCAAGTGGTTGGGCCTTGGGCCAAGTTGTTGGGCTTTGGGCCAAGTTGTTGGGCCTTGGGCCAAAGTGTTGGGTTTGGGCGGCCCATTAGGCAAGTGTGTCCTTGCGGTCTAGATTAGTAACGCGTTGTGTATAATTTACAGGCCCTTACTTGTGAGTGTGCACTTAGGGATTTCCTAGCTCGTTGCAGGTGTTCGATCGATTCCAGGTGAGTTCATGATGCCCTTTTTACTCTTTTACGTTTTGGGCTAGCATACACACTGAAATACAATTTTAAACGATTTTACTCGTTACAATGATTTGAATAGTTTTACATGGTCTCACTCGTGATGGTGCATTTTGACTGCTATATTTGAATTATTTTATATGCCTTCGGATATTTTAGACTCGTTCATGGTCTTGTGTCCTTAAGGTTACATACACTATTGATGGTCTAGACTCGAGGACGTTAGTAGACTTGGTAGTAATTGAATATGAGTAGACCTATCTACTTAGTTCCCGTATGGGATGATATATATATATATATATATATATATGTATGTATGTATGTATGTATGTATGTATGTATGTATGTATGTATGTATGTATGTATGTATGTATGTAGGAATATATATGTATGTATATATGGAGGTATGTATGTACGTATGAGGATGTGTTACCTTATAGCCTACGATTGTGTAATGATATTTTGTTCCTCGTGACTAAGAATGATGTATGTAGGCTTATTGATATGTGTGTGCATGGTGATTCACGGCCGGGTCAAATATATTACTCGGGTTGTACCCGTGGTGGAGAGGCTCGTGTGACGTGATCATCATTTTGGCGGGTCAAATATATTACATGGGTTTTAAAATCCCGTGGTGAAGAGGCCCGTTGATGTTGAGCTGTGATCTGGTCAAATATATTACTTGAGGAAGACCCGGGGTGAGGAGGCCCGTATCACGTGCTTGGATGTATGAGCCGGGATCGGGTCAAATATATTACTTGGGGAAGACCCGGGGTGAGGAGGCCCGTATCTCGTGCTTGGATGTATAAGCTGTGACCGAGTCAAATATATTACTCGGGTTTGACTCGTGGTGGAGAGGCTCGTGTCGCATGCTTAGGTCTTACCGCGTCCGGGTCAAATATATTACTCAAGTCTTGACTCGTGGTGGAGAGGCCCGTGTACGTGTGTTCGACGATGATTGTATTACTTGGTGAATTATATATAATTTATTTTATTTATACCTTCTCTATTGTTTATAACTATAGCTTTGAAATAAAGTATGAATTATTGTTTATGAAAACTTGAACTCACTCAGCTCAAGCTGACTTTGTGTGTATGTTAGATTGACTTTCAGGTTGAGGATTAGAGATTTCCGCTTGGACATGCTAGAGACTACTCGGACGATTGAAGGCACATCTAGTCGAAGAATTAATAACGCAAACTGTTTCTTTTAAATTATTATCATAAGTATTTAAATTTTGATTTTGGTCACTTTCCCGGGTTTTGGGAATTTTGATGTTATCTATTCCGCTGTTTACAACTCTGAAACGATTTTAATGAGATGAAGATTTCAAATAAAATGAATATTTTATTTACAATTGATTTTGGACACCTGTACCCGCGTTTTGGGATTTTTAATACTTAAACTTTTCCGCTGTTATTTACTCTGAACTGGTTTTAAACACAAAGTGAATTGTTTGGTTTTTAATTTTTGTGAATTTGTGGACGTGATTACCAACTGTAGGATTCCCAGGATTCGGGATCTTACATTGAATTGTAAGGTTTTTTGGACTCAAATCGTTTTTTTTTTCTCTCTGCTAACTGATTGAACTTGGGCTTCAGAAAGAAGCAAACTATTGTGAATTACCTTTGATCACAATTCATAACTGTTATAAGTAGATCCATACGAATAGTTTAGAATGCTTGTCCATAGTGCCACAACTGTTGAAAATCATTGTGTTTGTGAATAATAGCTTATGACAGGCATATAAGCTATGATTATTTTGAATTACAAGCATTTTTCTTGAGAAAATAGTACCACACTTAGTAAATCACAGCTGTTGTATCATAAACTTGGTTCAGCAGTTAGCCGGTTAGCATTGATCTATACCCATTTTGTCTATATTTTTAACATGCCAAAAATGGGTAGGTTTTTTTAGTTCGGGTTATAGACAATCTTTTCTCTGTTTATTTTAACATAATCACAATAATAATCTACTTTTTAAGTGGGATGATAGTCATTTTAATTCAATATTATAGATTTTCTTTATCTTGTGATCTCCCTTAGTTGTAATTTATGATCATCATTTAGAGTGGCTGGTTTAGACTTATTCACAGCTTTTTACTATAAGTGTACATGACCTTTTGGTTTATTTGGTTTATTGTTGGTTGCTCTATTTTGTACAATATTTTCTTATTCCCAAAACAAATCAAGAAATACATACTTACAGAAGATGGAAGTGCTTTGGTCGATCCTTTTACAGTTGTAGTGAACAGGAGCGTGATGGCTATATTATAAAAAATGGATGGTGCTGAGGAATTTCACGTGATTCCAAGGGCTTGTGGAATTATTCATAGCGAACCTGGAAGTTAAAAAAACTCAATTAATTGAAATGTGAAAAGAAGTTGAGAGGGGCCACGTAGGAAAATAGAAAAAAAAGACGGGCTAGAAGCTACAAAGAAAGATTTTGGCAGCCATGAGCAAACTTTTAAATCATGACGTAGAATATTATGAGAAAGCTGCCTATTAGAATATTTCAGATCTTTAAGATAAATTGATAGTTTTCATTACAAACAATATTATTTACAATTTTTTTTATTATGTTTTTTGAGTTTGGACATATGTTGAATGATGCTATACTATTATATATTGTATTCACGTTATAATATTACGTTTACAATTTTATAGAAAGTTTGTTTTATATCTTATATTGTAAATTTTGTGATTTATGTGGCAAATTATGTCACGAAAGTTTTTTTTTTAAATTGTGGCAAAAAAAAGTATCACTAAAACTAGTATTATAATAACTAGGACTACTTTTTAATAGCATAAAATTTGTGTCACAAAATTCTATTTTTATATTGTGGCAAAAAAATAAAGTGCCACTAAAAACCCAAAAACCTTGTGCGGCATATTGAAAAAGTGCCACTAAAAGGCTTTAGCGTCGCCGCTTCTAGTGACACTTATTATGTGTGCCACACATTCTTATTTGGGTCTTTAGTGGCACATTTTTTGTTTTTAAGTGGCATTTTTTGTATGTCACTATATGGCATTTGTTTTGTAGTGTATGAACTAATACAAGTAGGTCTACTCGTATTCAATTAACACCAAGACTAATAACATCCTCGAGCCTAGACCATAAGCAATATGTATAACCTTAAGGAATTTAAGATAAGTCTAAAATATCCTAAGACATAGAATATAATCCACACCTGGTTTCATAAATGTACAAATAATAACAAGGCCATCCAATGCCATTCAAATCGTTATAAACAAGTAAAATTGTAATAGAGTGTGTAGGCCAACCCAAAACATAAAAAGAGTTAAAAAGGGCATCATGAAATCACATGACACGAGCCACACAAATACCAACGAGTTAGAGCACCTCTAAGCCAATATACAAATCACAAGCCTGTCGGATTGCACACAAAAATTACTAAATAAACCGTAATGACTCGTTTATCCTACGAGGCGTTCTAACATGATTTTTGATGGGCCTAAAGCCTCAACCATACAAATTACAATTACATCAGCCCCCGGAGCCTCACAATTACCAAAATCATCCATAGTTAATTCCGGAGAAAAAGGATTTCCAAACTACACCCGAAAGTTGTTAATTCTATCGAATACGCGCGCTAAAGAGTTGCTTATGCACGTAGCAAACAACTCAGCCCCGTGTGGACCAAATTTCATATAATTACAGCCAACAAGTCCACACGAAACTACACGATTTGAATGGGTCAACAATTCACTTGAACAACGCACAAACTACCAATTAAACGCGAATTTGCGTTGTACCGACCCGTTTGAGAAACCGACAACCAATTCAGCCCCATTAACATAAAAATTAAGTTTTTTGCAGCCCGTATAACATAATGAGGCTACACAATCTGAATTGGTTGTTAATCCCCTCAAACAACGCGCTAAACGCAACAATCAACAAACTAGACAACCGAAATCCTAGTTTTCAATCTATCGACGCTTGACTAACCAAACGAGCTTCATTGCTCACGATACTAAAGTATGATACATATGACGTACCTAGGAAGATGATGGAGCAAAATCCGCACTTTAAACAGCCCTAAAAAGACCACAATTGGACAGCCACTGGTTAAGCCTAAAACGAAGGTTTCGATCAACAATGAGTCTAATATGCAGATTTTAGCATGCAAAGATGTATCTTAATTCATAGGAAAATCATATAAATAAATTATGAAATTTTATCCAGAGTTGTTTAAATGTACTAGGTTTCTAAAAATATTTTTTTTATAATTTTCCAGTGCACACAAAAAGCATAAAAATTCCTCCAACACAGAAAGGTACGTGCATCTATTTCAGTGCGCAACAAAATGGTTTTATTTGTTCGAAACTCATTACCAAACCAAATTAAACGATTATAATTGGGTTGTAATCCTAAATAAAAATATGAAGTTCCAAAAGTGGAACCAACCAATTTAAACTTGTCAAAAAAGAGTTATGATGTCAGGAAGACAGACCGGATTTCGACTCACTGCATCAGCTTTGACACACGTTTTTATAAAATCATCAAAACTATTCAAATCTCGTACCAAAATTACAAATTATACCTTTTTGGAAACTAGACTCAAAGTAGAACATCGTGAAAAAAGAATCGATAAAAAACAATCAATTTTAATTGAGTTACAGACCAAAAAATAAACAAGTACGAATCTATCAGAAACTGTTAAAAGCAAAAGTCAAACCCTAATATGTTTGTAACATTTCTAGGGTTCAATAAAGGGTTTAATGGTGAAAAAGACCTTCATGACATAATACTAACCTTGAATTAGATGGGAGATGGATGGAACATTGCCGAAGCTGCACGAAATCGAGGTGGTGATGGCCACAAGGTTGCGATCGGCCAGGCTAAGGGAAGAGGAGACTAGTTAGGGTTTTGTTATAACAATGTTACACTCAGGCCCTTTAACTTGTAAAACGTGATGTCTTGCGCCAAAGGTTAGATAACACGGCTTTCGGGAGTGGGTAGGAGGTCCCTTAAGGACGCCAACTCGGTCTCGGTTAAAAAAGTACGAAATCTACAACGCTTGGTTCTTCTTTAACTAAAAATTACAAAATTTAATGGGCGTTACATGTCCACCCTCCTTATAATGGGATTCGTCCCCGAATCCCGTCACAATAGGAACAGAGACGGATAGAGATGAAACCTAATCATCTAATCACACAAGAGGATGGTAGAGGCAAAATCCTACTGTTACCCGAGTCAAACAGGACCGAAGCTTGCAGCTCGACAAGTAAAAAGGAGACTTAGAGTGATAGCATACTACGCCTCAGCTGAACAATTACGCATAAAGCGTTCGGAAGGATGAGAAATGAACGGGAGAATTTAAGGAATGAGATGAACTTTAACACTGACGACACGAACATTAGCCATATCCTACCCTGCAAAGACAGAACCCTAACACAGCCAAGCACAAGTAGTATTTACAACATAGAAGGCAAGGGTAAACTGTTAATAATATTGATCAAGTGTTATTAATCGTTTACTTTACTCGGCCGTCCTAAGCACCACCTGTCCCTAACCATGTTAGCATCCCATCTGGCACTTAAACAAATATGCACATACGGAACCCTAATGCTTATAAGGATAATTAAACAAATAAAATTACCTCTGGGCGTACAGCTACTCGCAGTTGGCATTTATTGCCCTTCCTTTAACGGTTTGAGTCCAAGCATCAAAGGATGCCCAGATCCCTCGAACCTTGGCTCTGATACCAACTTGTAAGTCCCCGAAAACCCGGGAATTCTACAGTTGGTCATCATGTCCAAAATTCTCAAAAATTTAAAACCAAACAAGTTCATCTCATTAAAAACAGTTCAGAGTAATAAACAATGGAATAATAAGTATCCAAATTCCCAAACACTGGCAAAAGGTGCCCAAAGTTAAATATAAAATAAAAATACTCATTTCATTAAAAACGGTATAGAGTAACCAGCAGCGGAAAATGTAAAGTAGTAAAAACCTCAAAACCAGAGACATGTGCCCAAAACCAAATATAAAATAAAATAAAATATTCTTTTTATTTAGAAGTTCTCGACTAAGAACGCCTTCAACCGTCCGAGTAGTCTCCAGCAAGCCCAAGCGATAATCTCTAGTCCTTAACCTAAAAATCAAACTAACATACACATAAAGTCAGCTTAAGCTGAGTGAGTTCAAGTTTTAAATAAACAACATTTATAAAACATTTTAAAGGTTATAGGTATAAAATTATAGATAATAATCGTTAAATAATAAATAAATAATTTAATAAATAAATAAATATTTAAATAATCACTTAATAACATATTCACGATCGAACATGTGTACGAGTCCCCCCCCCCCCCCACGGGATTTAAGAACCCACCACGGGATTTAAGAACCCGAGTAGTATAGTTGACCCGCACACAGTAAGACATAAGCACATGATACAGGATTTAAGAACCCGCTTCGGGATTTAAGAACCCGAGTAATATATCAATGGATTTAAGAAACCGTTTTAATAATGATTATGCAAACACGAACCTCCCCACACGGGATTTAAGAACCCGAGTAGTATAGTTGGCCCGGGCACAATCACCACGCACACACATGAAGTACGGGCCTCCCCCCATGAGATTTAAGAACCCGCCACGGGATTTAAGAACCCGAGTAGTATAGTTGGCCCGGCCACAATCACCATGCACACACATGCAACACGGGCCTCCCCACATGATTTAAGAACCCGCCACGTCATTTAAGAACCGATTAATATAGTTGGTCTGACCACATTCACTATGCACACACACATCAACAGACCTACTCACATAAATCTTAGTCACAAAGAACTAATTAATATCAACAATAGTAGGCCATAAGGTAGTGTATATATATATATATATATAAGCCAGTCAAAAATATGAACTAATATAAGTAGGTCTACTCATACTCAATTAACACCTGGCCTAATAACATCCTCAAGCCTAGACCATAAGAAATATGTATAACCTTAAGGAATTTAAGATGAGTCTAAATTATGCTAAGGCATAGAATATAATCAACACCTGGTTGCATAAATGTACAAATAATAACAAGGCTATCCAATGCCATTCAAATCGTTTAAAACAAGTAAAATCAAGTAAAATTGTAATAGAGTGTGTATGCCAGCCCAAATCATAAAAAGAGTTAAAAAGGGCATCATGAACTCACACGACATGAGCCACGCAAATACCAACGAGTTAGAGCACCTCTAAGCCAATATACAAATCACAAGCCTGCCGAATTGCACACAAAGATTACTAACTAAACTGTACCGACTCGTTTATCCTACGAGGCGTTCTAACATAATTTGATGGGCCTAAAGCCTAAACCATACCAATTCCAATTACATCATCCCCCGGGGCCTCACAATTACCAAAACCATCCATAGTTAATTCCGGGGCCAAAGGATTTCCAAACTACACCCGAAAGTTATTAATTTTATCGAATACGCGCGTTAAGGAGTTGCTTATGCACTTAGCAACCAACTCAGCCCCGTGTGGACCAAATTTCATATAATTACCGCCAACAAGTCCATACGAAACTACACGATTTGAAGGGGTCAGCAATTCGCTTGAACAACGCACAAACTACCAATTAAACGCGAATTTGCTTTGTACCGACCCGTTTGAGCAACCGATAACCAATTCTACCCCATTAACATAAACATTAAATTTTTCACAGCCCGTATAACATAACGAGGCTACACAATCTGAATTGGTTGTTAATCCCCTCAAACAATGCGCAAAACGCAACAATCAACAAACTAGACAACCGAAATCCTAGTTTTCAATCTATCAACGCTTGACTAACCAAACGAGCTTCATTGCTCAAGATACTAAAGTATGATACAAATGACATACCTAGGAAGATGACGGAGCAAAAGCCACACTTTAAACAGCCCTAAAAAGAACACAATTGCACAGCCACCGGTTAAGCCTAAAACGAAGGTTTCGATCAACAATGAGTCTAATGTGCAGATTTTAGCATGCAAATATGTATCTTAATTCGTAGGAAAATCATAGAAATAAATTATTAACTTTTCACCAGAGTTGTATAAATGTATTAGGTTCTAAAAATATTTTTGTTATATTTTTTCAGTGCACACAAAAATCATTAAAATTCCTCCAACACAGAAAGGTACGTACAACTATTTCAATGCGCAACAAAATGGTTTTATTTGTTTGAAAATCATTACCAAACCAAATTCAAAAATTATAATTGGGTTGTAATCCTCACTCAAAATATGAAGTTCCAGAAGTAGAACCAATCACATTGGACTTGTCAAAAAAGAGTTATGATGTCGGGAAAGCAGACCAGAATCCGACTCCCTGCATCAGCTTTGACACACGATTTTATAAAATCATCAAAACTATTCAAATCTTGTCCCAAAATTACAAATTATACCTTTATGGAAACTAGACTCAAAGCAGAAAATCATGAAAAAAAGAATCGATCAAAAATAATCAATTTTCATCGAGTTAGAGACCAACAATAAACGAGTACGAATCTGTCATAAACTGTAATAATCAAAAGTCAAACCCTAACATATTTATAACATCTCTAGGGTTCAATAAAGGGTTTAATGGTGAAACAGACATTCATTAACATAATACTAACCTTGAATTAGATGGGAGATGGGTGGAACATTGCCGGAGCTACACGAAAATCGAGGTGGTGATGGCTGCAAGGTTGCGATCGGCCAGACTAAGGGAGGAGGAGACTAGTTAGGGTTTTGTTATAACAATGTTATATTTAGGCCCCTTTAAGTTGTAAAACGTAATGTCTTGCGTCAAAGGTTAGATAACACGGCTTTTGGGAATGGCTAGGAGGTCCCTTAAGGACGCCACCTCGGTCTCGGTTAAAAAAATACAAAATCTACAACGCTTGGTTCTTCTTTAACGAGAATTACAAAATTTAACGGGCGTTACAAAGCCACCCTCCTTGTAATGGGATTCGAACCCGTATCCCGTAGCAATAGGAACGGACAGGGATAGAGATGAAACCAGATCATCTAATCACGCAAAAGGGTGGTAGAGGCAAAATCTTACTGGTACCCGAGTCAAACAGGACCGAAGCCTGCAGCTCGACAAGTAAAAAGGAGACTTAAAGTGATAGCATGCTACGCCTCAGCTGAACAATTTCGCATAAAGCATTCGGAAGGATGAGAGATGAACAGGAGAATTTAAGGAATGAGAGGAACTTTAACACTGACGACACGAGCATTAGCCATATCCTAACCCTACAAAGACAGAACCCAAACACAGCCAAGCACAAGTAGTATTTAGAACGTGGAAGGCAAGGGTAAACTGTTAATAACGGTGATCAATTGTTATTAATCGTTTACTTTACCGGGCCGTCCTAAGCACCCCCTGCCCCTAACCATGTTAGCATCCCATATAGCACTTAAATAAATATGCACATACGGAACCCTAATGCTTATAAGGATAATTAAACAAATTAAATTACCTCTTGGCGTACAGCTACTCGCAGTTGGCATTTATAGTCCTTCCTTTAACGGTTCGAGTCCAAGCATCAAATGATGCCCGGATCCCTCGAACCTTGGGTCTGATTCCAACTTGTAGGAGCCCGAAAACCCGGGAATCCTACAGTTGGTCATAATGTCCAAAATTCTCAAAAATTTAAAACCAAACAAGTTCAACTTATTAAAAACAGTTCAGATTAATAAATAGCGGAATAATAAGTATCCAAATTCCCAAACACCGGTAAAAGGTGCCCAAAGTTAAATATAAAATAAAAATATTCATTTCATTAAAAACGGTTTAGAGTAACTAGCAGCGGAAAATGTGAAGTAGTAAAAACCTCAAAACCGGGGACATGTGCTCAAAACCAAATATAAAATATAATAAAATATTCTATTTATTTAGAAGTTCTCGACTAGGAACGCCTTCAACCATCCGAGTAGTCTCCAGCAAGCCCAAGCAATAATCTCTAATCCTTAACCTGAAAATCAAACTAACATACACATAAAGTCAGCTTGAGCTGAGTGAGTTCAAGTTTTAAATACACAACATTCATAAAACATTTTAAAGGTTATAGGTATAAACAGTATAGATAATAATAGGTAAAATAATAAATAAATAATTTAATAAATAAATAAATATTTAAATAATCACTTAATAACATATTCACGGTCAAACACGCGTACGAGTCTCCCCCCATGGGATTTAAGAACCCGCCACGAGATTTAAGAACCCGAGTAGTATAGTTGACCCGCACACGGTACGACATAAGCACATGATACATGATTTAAGAACCCGCCTCGGGATTTAAGAACCCGAGTAATATATCAATGGATTTAAGAAACTGTTTTAATAATGATTATGCAACACGGACCTCTCCCCACGGGATTTAAGAACCCGAGTAGCATAGTTGGCCAAGGCACAATCACCATACACACACATGAAGTATGGGCCTCCCCCCACGGGATTTAAGAACCCGCCACAGGATTTAAGAACCCGAGTAGTATAGTTGGCCCGACCACAATCACCATGCACACACATGCAACACGGGCCTCCCCCCACGAGATTTAAGAACCCGCCATGGCATTTAAGAACCCGAGTACTATAGTTGGTCCGGCCACAGTCACTATGCACACACACATCAATAGGACTACCCAGATAAATCTTTGTCATAAAAAACTAATTAGTATCAACATTAGTAGGCCATAAGGTAGTGTATATATATATATATATATATATATATATATATATATATATATATATATATATATATATATATATATATATATATATATATATATATATATATATAAGCCATTCCATAATATGAATTAATATTAGTAGGTCAACTCGTAATCAATTAACACCCGGCCTAATAACATCCTCGAGCCTAGACCATAAGCAATATGTATAACCTTAAGGAATTTAAGACGAGTCTGAAATATCCTAAGGCATAGAATATAATCCACACCTGGTTTCATAAATTTACAAATAATAACAAGGCTATGCAATGCCATTCAAATCGTTTTAAACAAGTAAAATCAAGTAAAATTGTAATAGAGTGTGTATGCCAGCCCAAAACATAAAAAGAGTTAAAAAGGGTATCATGAACTCACATGACATGAGCCACGCAAATACCAACGAGTTAGAGCACCTCTATGCCAATATACAAATCACAAGCCTGTCGGATTGCACACAAAGATTACTAACTAAACCTTACCGACTCGTTTATCCTACGAGGTGTTCTAACATGATTTGATGGGCCTAAAGCCTAAACCATACCAATTCCAATTACATCATCCCCCGGGGCCTCAAAATTACCAAAACTATTCATAGTTAATTCCGGGGAGAAAGGATTTCCAAACTACACCCGAAAGTTGTTAATTCTATCGAATACGCGCGTTAAGGAGTTGCTTATGCATTTAGCAACCAACTCAGCCCCGTGTGGACCAAATTTCATATAATTACATCCAACAAGTCCACACAAAACTACACGATTTGAATGGGTCAGCAATTCTCTTGAACAAGGCACAAACAACCAAGTAAACGTGAATTTGCGTTGTGTCGGCCCGTTTGAGCAACCGACAACCAATTCAGCCGCATTAACATAAAAATTACGTTTTTCACAGCCCGTATAACATAGCAAGGCTACACAATCTGAATTGGTTGTTAATCCCCTCAAAGAGCGTGCTAAACGCAACAATCAACAAACTAGACAACCGAAATCCTAGTTTTCAATCTATCGACGCTTGACTAACCAAACGAGCATCATTGCTCACGATACTAAAGTATGATACATATGACGTACCTAGGAAGATGACGGAGCAAAATCCACAGCCCTAAAAAGAACACAATTGGACAGCCACTGGTTAAGCCTAAAACGAAGGTTTCGATCAACAATGAGTCTAATTTGCAGATTTTATCATGCAAAGATGTATCTTAATTAACAGGAAAATCATAGAAATAAATTATGAAATTTTTGTTATATTTTTCCAGTACACACAAAAATAATAAAAATTCCTCCAACACAGAAACATACGTGCAGCTATTTTAGTGCACAACAAAATAGTTTAATTTGTTTGAAAATCATTACCAAACCAAATTAAACGATTATAATTGAGTTGTAATCCTAACTCAAAATATGAAGTTCCAGAAGTGGAACTAACCAATTTGGACTTTTCAAAAATGAGTTATGATGTCGGGAATACACACCAGAATCCGACTTCCTGCATCAGCTTTGACACACGTTTTTATAAAATCATAAAAACTATTCAAATCTCTTCCCAAAATTACAAATTATACCTTTCTAGAAACTAGACTCAAAGTTGAACTGGCTGAAACATTGCCGGAGCTGCACGAAAATCGAGATGGTGATGGCTGCAAGGTTGCGATCGGCCAGGTTAAGGGAGGAGGAGACTTGTTAGGGTTTTGTTATAACAATATTACACTTAGGCCCTTTAACTTGTAAAACGTGATGTCTTGCGCCAAAGGTTAGATAACACGGCTTTCAGGAATGGCTAGGAGGTCCCTTAAGGATGCCAACTCGGTCTCGGTTAAAAAAATACAAAATCTACAACGCTTGGTTCTTCTTTAACAAGAATTCAAAAATTTAACGGGCGTTACAAGTCCACCCTCCTTGTAATGGGATTCGTCCCCGAATCCCGTCGCAATAGGAACGGACACGAATAGAGATGAAACCTAATCATCTAATCACACAAGAGGATGGTAGAGGAAAAATCCTACTGGTACCCGAGTCAAACAGGACAGAAGCCTGCAGCTCGACAAGTAAAAAGGAAACTTAGTGTGATAGCATTCTATGCCTCAGCTGAACAATTACGCGTAAAGAGTTCGGAAGGATGAGAGATGAACGACAGAATTTAAGGAATGAGAAGAACTTTAACACTAACGACACGAGCATTAGCCATATCCTAACCCATAAAGACAAAACCCTAACACAGCCAAGCACAAGTAGTATTTAGAACATGGAAGGCAAGGGTAAACAGTTAATAACGTTGATCAGGTGTTATTAATCGATTACTTTACCCGGCCGTCCTAAGCACCCCTTGCCCCTAACCATGTTAGCACCCCATCTAGCACTTAAACAAATATGCACATACGGAACCCTAATGCTTATAAGGATAATTAAATAAATAAAATTACCTCTTGGCGTACAACTATTCGCGGTTAGCATTTATAGTCCTTCCTTTAACGGTTCGAGTCCAAGCATCAAAGAATGCCCGGATCCCTCAAACCTTGGCTCTGATACTAACTTGTAAGACCCCTAAAACCCGGGAATCCTACAGTTGGTCATCATGTCCAAAATTCTCAAAAATTTAAAACCAAACAAGTTCTTATTATTAAAACCAGTTCAGAGTAATAAACAGCGGAATAATAAGTATCAAATTTCCCAAAATCCGGGAAAAGGTGCCCAAAGTTAAATATAAAATAAAAATATTCATTTCATTAAAGACGGTTTAGAGTAACCAGCAGCGGAAAATGTCAAGTAGTAAAAACCCCAAAACCGGGACATGTGCCCAAAACCAAAAATAAAATAAAATAAAATAAAATAAAATAAAATATTCTTTTTATTTAGAAGTTCTCGACTAGGAGCGCATTCAACCGTCCGAGTAGTCTCCAGCACGTCAAGGCGATAATCTCTAGTCCTTAACCTGAAAATCAAACTAACATACACACAAAGTTAGCTTGAATTGAGTGAGTTCAAGTTTTAAATAAACAACATTCATAAAACATTTCAAAGGTTATCGGTATAAACAGTATAGATATTAATAGGCAAATGTATAAATAAATAATTTAATAAATAAATAAATATTTTAATAATCACTTAATAACATATTCACGGTCGAACACGCGTACGATTCTTCGCCCACAAGATTTAAGAACCCGAAAAGTATGGTTGACCCGCACACGGTACAACATAAGCACATGAAACGGGATTTAAGAACCCGCCTCAGGATTTAAGAACCCGAGTAATATATAACGGGATTTAAGAACCCATTTTAATGATGATTGTGCAACACAGACCTCCCCCCACAGGATTTAAGAACTCACCACGGGATTTAAGAACCCGAGTAGTATAGTTGACCCGACCACAATCACCATGCACACACATGCAACACGGGCCTCCCCCCATGGGATTTAAGAACCCGAGTAGTATAGTTGGCCCGGCCACAATCACCATACACACACATGCAACACGGGCCTCCCCCCACGGGATTTAAGACACGAGTAGTATAGTTGGCCCGACCAGAATCACTATGCACACACATAAATAGGCCTACTCATATAAATCTTAGTCACAAAGAACAAATTAATACCTACAATCGTAGGCCATAAGGTAGTATATATATAAGTCAGCCCAAAATATGAACTAATACAAGTAGGTCTACTCGTGTTCAATTAACTTCTGGCCTAATAACATCCTCGAGCCTAGACCATAAGCAATATGTATAACCTTAAGGAATTTAAAATGAGTCTAAAATATCCTAAGGCATAGAATATAATCCACATCAGGTTTCATAAATGTACAAATAATAAAAAGGCTATGCAATGGCATTCAAATCGTTTTAAACAAGTAAAATCAAGTAAAATTGTAATAGAATGGATATGCCAGCTCAAAACATAAAAAGAGTTAAAAATGGCATCATGAAATCACATGACACGAGCCACGCAAATACCAACGAGTTAGAGCACCTCTAAGCCAATATACTAATCACAAGCCTGTCGAATTGCACACAAAGATTACTAACTAAACCGTACCGACTCGTTTATCCTATGAGGCGTTCTAACATGATTTGATGGGCCTAAAGCCTCAACCATACCAATTCCAATTACATCAGCCCCCGGGGCCTCACAATTACCAAAACCATCCTTAGTTAATTCCGGGGACAAAGGATTTCCAAACTACACCCGAAAGTTGTTAATTGTATCGAATACACGCGCTAACGAGTTTCTTATGCACTTAGCAACCAAATCAACCCCGTGTGGTTGAAATTTAGTATAATTGCAGCCAAAAAGTACACATGACACTACACGAGTTTAATGGGTTAGCAATTCGCTTGAACAACGCATAAATTACCAATTAAATGCGAATTTGCGTTGTAACGACCCGTTTGAGTAACTGACAACCAATTCAGCCCCATTAACATAAAAATTAAGGTTTTCACAGTCCATATAACAAAAAGAGGCTACACAATCTGAATTGGTTGTTAATCCCCTCAAACATCGCGCTAAACGCAACAATCAAAAAATTAGACAACCGAAATCGTAGCTTTCTATCTAGCGACACTTGATTAACCAAACGAGCTTCATTGCTCACGATACTAAAGTATGATACATATGACATACCTATGAAGATGATGTAGAAAAAGCCTCACTTTAAACAGCCCCGAAAGGAAAACAATTGGACAGCCACCGGTTAAGCCTGAAACGAAGGTTTCAATCAACAACGAGTGTAATATGCAGATTTTAGCATGCAAAGATGTATCTTAATCATAGGAAAATCATAAAAATAAATTATGAAATTTTTTCCAGAGTTGTATAAATGTCTTAGGTTTCTAAATATATTTTTGTTATATTTTTCCAGTGCACACAAAAATCATAAAAATTCCACCAACATAGAAAGGTACGTGCAACTATTTCAGTGCGCAACAAAATGGTTTTATTTGTTTAAAAATCATTACCAAACCAAATTAAACGATTCTAATTCCTAACTCAAAATATGAAGTTCTAGAAATGGAGCCAACCAATTTGGACTTGTCAAAAAAGAGTTATGATGTCGGGAAGACAGACCAGAATCCGACTCCCTGCGTCAGCTTTGACACACGTTTTTATAAAATCATAAAACTATTCAAATTTCATCCAAAAATTACAAATTATACCTTTCTGGAAACTAGACTCAAAGTTTTTATAAAATCATAAAACTATTCACCCGCCTCCTTTCACCACCATTAATAAGAGAATTATCCCATTCATCTACCCTTTGAAGATCGAGGAGATTAAACTCTTGGAAGAAGTCATTAGCATCAAAGATTAGTCATCCAAATTGGTTAGATTATTCTAATTTGATCATGTTTGTATCTATTACTTTGATGTATAACATTATGCTTACTATTGACTAAACTTTCATAACATCATCAATCTTAATTGAAGTTTAATAATATTAGTTAAATATGTGATTTGTTTATAAAAAGTAAAGGTTATGTTGTAATTATCACTTGATGAGTAATGCTAAAAATTTACACCAAGTGACGAGCTTGACGATAATCCGGGGAATTACGAATTTTGTGAGGCTTTAGTTAATAAATATATGAACCTTAAAAGAGATACCAAATGCCGAGCTTGACGATAAGCTGAGAAATTACCACTCTTGTTAGGCCTTAGTTGACAAACTATAAATGTTTAAAAGACACTATGTACCGAGCTTGATGATAAGCCGGGGAACTACCATTCTTGTAAGGGCTTGATTAAATAACATGAATCCTAATTTGAGCATGGACCAAATGAAGTATTAGTAGTAATTGATCATCTTAAAATGGGAATGTTGACAATGTTGTGAAAGCGGATTGTTGATATTCATCCACTCAAATCAGTTAATTACTTATCAAGTGAGCGTGCAACATAACCTATTTCAAACAACACTTGGATGGTTATTACAAAAGTTCTATAATTGCCCAAGATTTGTGTGGGTTAATAGTTGGTAATTCAAGGATAATCCTTACAACTTAACTAATCTTAATTGGTATTTTAAGTATAATAAAAAAGTTATTTTTACTAAAATATCAATGACAATTCACTTAGTAATTTAAGGGATTGTCTCATCTTTAGAGTAAGTTGCCTTATAAATACTTATATAACCACTTGTTTACATAAAATGACGTTTTAGTGGAGGTCATGAAGTTATGCATATCTCTTTCTTTACTTATCATGGAATAAAATTACTTAAAAATAAGGTGTTATTCCCACATTTAATCATCATAGAAAACTTATATCACATGTTTATCAATTAATTGTTAAATCAAATTAAGAGGAGTTTTAACCAAATTAAGAGGAGTTTTAACCAAGATGATACACAATGTTATTATTAACTAACAATATTAATTCCCAAAATCGTATAAATAATATGGACAGGAATACCCTTGTGTATTATAGTTAATCCAATTGTCAAGATCTTTTCCTACTACTTTAACAAAATTTTGTTTTTTTATCCTAACATTCCTCTATAATTATGATATATATGTATAACGATTTACTATATATGAACTATTTGTCATATATTTATATGACTTTTTTGTGTCGTATAAAGGATTTTAGCAATAAGATCAATATTTAGATTTCAATATTTTCTTTCATACGTTATACTAAAATGCTTCAGAAACATATATTTTATGACTTGATTTATACTTTTTTATATATTTAAATATATTAATTTAATATACCTCGTAAGAAAAATTATTTAATTAAAATCATTCAAAATTTTAAACCAAAAAATCTGTTTCAATCCCATCTCATTATTTTCGCTTTCCAAAAATCATTTAGAATATTGAAATCTAGAATATCATTTACATCAGTTATTTGTATAATTTCAATATTATATTAACTTATTAATTTTATTTTTATACAAATACAAGGAATTGGTGTTATTTTAGTGTTACTTGTTAGTTGGTATATAATTAAAGTGTTTATTATGGTTTATATTTAACATAATAAAGCTATACACAATATATATATATATATATATTTTTAAAATACTGTTGTTACAATATTATTAAAATGTGTTATAAAAATTTTATTAAGATTCACACCTTAATTATAATGTAACTTAATAGAAATATTTATTATTTTTATTTTTTTTATTATTTTTAAACTTAATCATGCTCCTTAATACACGTGATTAGTATTCAAAATTTAAATACTCCTTATCCAATAGACCAATACTTTCAACTATTATAAATAAAAATCACTACATTCACTTTATGCAACTTTAAATATTCTAATATTCTGCTAACTTAGAATAATCATTATTATTTGAACAATAGTGTTAAGGTTAGTATGTCTTTGTCATTTTCATGACAATTTCATTCATATGAAATGAAACAAGTCATTTTGTTATATTTTAATTTTCGGTTTATATTTTGCCTAATTATACAATTGTTTATTGTAAAATATAAAATCAGTTAAAGTATTGTCATACACAGAATATTAATGACAACAAATTTATCATGATCAATCAATTTCAAATTTTAAAGATTCTTAAGATGATTATATCATCGAAGTTCAGGTAATCTGGTTTTTGAGATAATCATTTTTTTGAATAAACAAAAGCACATGATCTCAAATGACATCATATTAATTGATTAAAAGGTATGATATTTTATGTGTATTAATATATTTTTTGTTAGTTTTATGGATATATTATCATTTTTTTGATATATACTTGAAAGAACCTTATTTATCACACGGACAACTATACGTGGCTATATCAAGAGTTACAAGTAGACCTATATGTTACTTTATCAAAAGTTACAAGCAAACATGGATTAAAGATTTTGATTTTTGATAAACAATGAATACCGACCAATACAATTACAAATGTATTGTACAAGGAAGTTTTTACTTATTTGTAACATATTTGTGTAATCTTAGTTACGTAATTTTACTTAACGTAAACTGTAATTGTATTGATAATATATGATCATTTTGTTAGCTGCATTTCACTTAATAGTTAAAGCTTAAAATTTTCATCAATTATCCGTGTAATACACATGCCTCAAACTAATATAATATAATATATTCATTCTTACAACTGAAATGCATATATTCATGTACTAATTATGAGTGGATAAACATAAGTGAGCATATTCATTGCCAAAACATACATAATGATTATCATCCATGTAAAAAGTCCAGAACAGCATAATATGCAACAAGCACCGGTATGGACACAATTGTGCCAAAAATGACCCTGAAAATAGAAAATAATTATAATAGTACAAACAATTCCAAACAGACCTGGGAGGCTGGGATAATATGTGTATGGACTTCTAATTGTCTAAACATTATAATTTATATATATATGTAGGTAAATGGAAAAAAAAAACATTATAATTTATACCCATGACCTAACGGTCTAGTTGGTATTATGACTACCCTTCTAAAATGAAAATGGTTGGTTTAAATTCTTACAAATGCAAGATAAGAAGGTTTATTTAGTTAGAAAGAAATTTGCTTTTCTAAAAAAGATATAGTAAATCAAGTTTTTCGAGTGTAATTTACTAAACTTAGTTAAAGTATTCTTTTTGTTTTTCTAAAACCAATCAAGTTTTATTATAAATCTCAATCTTGTTAATTTTGTGTAAATATTGATTTTTTAAGATTTAAGTGGAACATATATGAACAATTATAATTATTAGTCGTTATTTTTTCTAATTCCACAAACAATTATAAAACTTGATCATTATTTAGTGACGTTTGTTTTCTTTACTATCACCTTCTACTTCAATTTAATTTGAAAAAAATATTATCACTCAGTGGTAACTTTGATTCATATAAGTTTCATTTACTGAAACTCAGAGTGACTTTATAGAAAGAAAATTTGAGTAAGTGAAATACTTTAGGATCTTAGGGGTGTTTGGGATTGCTTATTTTAAGCAATTTATCACTTATTAACTTTTAAAAAAGTTAAATGATGTGTTTGGTATTGTGTGTTACCGTGAGAAGATAAGCTAATAAGTTAAAAGTTGTACTATTAACGTATGGGAAAAGTTATAAGGAGTTAAAATAAGGAATCCCAAGCACCCCTACTTTATGAATTTCAAAAGCAATACCAAAATTGATGGGAAGTAAGATCTTACGCGGTACTAACGACGTTTACATGTAGACCGTATTCCTTTGCGTATATGAAAGAAGAAATCGCTTGCGGTAGAGCAGCCTATAAACCAAATATACAATTAACAGTTAGCACAAACAACTATAGGAAGCTCATATCTATGCATTTGAACCAGTCCAAATACAAACCTAACATATGTTTTATGTGTTATATGACATAGATTTACGTTACACGTACGTGGCATGGATTAATGCCATATATAATCATCCGGCTTTGCGATTTGCTCCTCAGGTAAGCTCTCTATTCGTCTAATTTGTGTATTGGCTATAATTCTTTCCTAGTGTTGACCCTAAGTGGCTAAGTTGATAATTAAGTTATAATTTGATTTAGTTAATGTTCCTAAGTTGTCTTTGAGTTGTTGGCTTTATTAAGTGTTTGGTGCCTTTGTTTCTTTTAATTGTTTTAGTTAATTAGTTTAAGACAATGGCTAGAAAAATAGACACGTGAATCACATTGGTTAAAAATTTAGTTTCGGTTCAATTTTGTTGGTTATGTTGAGTTTCAGTGCTTGATTCAAAATATTACTTTGTGTTGTGTTGTTCACTTCTTCCATAGAATATATTAATTTATCTTTTTATAATATCCATGATTGCATCCAACCAAAATCAAATAAAAAAATATATTATATAACGACAAACAACCAACTCCAAATATTACCGACCCAAAAAGAAATTTTTGTAACCTTTTAGTGGAGTGGTTTTTTTATTCAAGTAGGGTGTGAAGAAATATTATTTACTAAAATAGGTTTTTTCAAAACTATTTAGCAAAATAGGTATACATATCCATCTATTCTAAATAAAGTAAAATAAATATGGACACTTGTTATGTGTTGGTTAATTCTTATAATTTTTTCCCTTCAAAACTAATATACCTTAATATATGTAATAAATCAAGAATTATTCACTTTTCTTTTATACTGTATTTATATAATATCTATATATTTTTATAAATATAAATATTAACATATTATTTTACTATATATTCAAAATACTTGGTGAATTCTAAAACTCAACAACAAATCATGTTTTACAAATGAAAATTGTTTCGGGTTTATTAGTGGAACTTAAATTTGATTTTAAGGGTCAAAAGTTGGTAAATAGATTGTTTGGTACAAGTTAACTACATTTTGGTCAAAATTTGTTAGGGTCAAAAATGAAAATTTTGAGTATTTTTAAAAGTTTGAGAATGCAAAATAGATTTATCGTCAAATTTGTTATGCGTTCAAAGTGTTGACTTTAAAATGTCAAAAGTATGAAAGTTAAAATTTTAAATTTGATTCGGGTTTCAAATTTATTTTTAAGGGCATTTTTTGAAATAATCAAAAGGTTCGGTATTTGACAAACTGACTATTTCCCTTGAACTATTAAAATTTAAGAAAACATTGCGAACACTTTCGACATGTCACCCCCATGCCTATCAATGCTTAACTTTTATCAAATTTGAAATATTTATGTCAACATTAATTTTTCTTTCAATGGTGATCAAAGCATTGTATGGGAAACATGACATGTTAAACTATGTTCAAATGAAACAAAATATTCACAAAATTGAATGGGTTAACATGTTTTTTATGTTGTCATTATGACAAAGTCAAGAAGCCCTCTGAAACTTATCAAAATATTTTTCATTGTGTAGCTCAGAAAAACATAGTTCTTGAAAAACATCCATTGTTACAATTTAATGTTCTACTTTCCTTTAATTGGTGGTAAATTGATAAATATATCAATAAATGTAACGCTCTTTTTGTATTTAGGCTGAGTGGTTAGAACTGCTATCGTATAAGAAGTCTTATTTCCGAAATTAGTTCATAACCAAAATTCTTTCAATTATACATATACGACACCGAGAATGAATTTTTCAATAGAAAGAAACATTCTCGGGTACGTTTTTGCACGGACATTTTTTAATTTTTTTATTAAGTTCATTTAAAAAAATCATTTTGTGATATAAATAAAATCAATTTATGTGCACATTGTATAGATACAAGCATAGATGTAATACATTTTTTTTTCATATATGCTATGTAATTATTTGTTTTACTTATAATTTTATAATTTGAATTATCCCTGTGTGACACGGGCTCTAAAACTAGTTATGTATAATAATAAATAAAATAAATAAAGCAGTCATCTATGTTCATCATCCTAGTTATTTATTTTGTTTTATTTTGTTCGTTACAACAAGAAATTATAAATTATTTATTTCATTTTGTTCGTTACAACAAGAAATTATAAATTATAATTGTATGTCCTTAATTTCACTCCAATTAGTTAAAACAAGATGCAAAATATGGGGGTGAATAAAAAACTCCGGCTGCGGTGGAGTTAAACCAAAAGTTCGCCTATAAGACATAAGATAATGGTAAAAGACTTGGTTGTTTATTTCTTGATAATGCATTACAATATATAGAGACGATATGCAAACCATAGTCATCTAAGGTGGGCCCATAGGCTCACACTATATAATATAATCCAATACTCCCCCGCAATCAAAGCGGAAGGAAACCGGAAGCTTAGACTGGGAAATTAAAAAACATAAAACAATAATAAGATAAGCACGCTTCCATCGACTAAAAAATCCAAACTTTTTCCAACGAATCCACATTTTGTTGTATCATTCATGGGCTTTAACACAGATCCCGTAACCTTGCAAGTGGCGTCCAATGCAACAGCGCGGTGACAGAGAAGAAATCTAACTAACTAGGAACGAGTTGACGGGTTTGTGGGTAATTGAATTGCGACAAACCCATGATGACGAACCACTGCTCCAAATGAGTACCAAATAAAAAAATCCACAAATATATTATGTAATTTTGTTTGTGTGGATTATTTCTCACCACAAATCCAAAACCAAGTAATTGGAAAAATAAAAAAAAAAACCACTAGTTACTTTTGGTACCATGATGTAAGAATCTTAAAGCGATGATCTACTACATATAAGTAGTACGCTAATGTAATAATGGGTACGTTGAGATGTAAGATCGTCTCGGAAAAGGATTTCGTTGAGAGTAGTGATTGAAATCTTGAATCGGAAAAAAAGAAGCTTTATTCGAACGGAAACAAAGAAAATATGAGAAGAAAATAAATAGAAAATGGGATTAGGACAGGACGACGGCAGCAGTGGCGGCACGCCACCCTGTCTAGGGTTTGAAAACAGTGGCGACAACTAGGGTTTGTTTGTGCGTGGGGTAGCAGAAGTGGTAGTGGTTGGTTGTGATACCATGTAAGATAATGGTAAAGACTTGGCTGTTTATTTCTTGATAATGCATTACAATATATAGAGATGATATGCAAACCCTAATCACATAAAGTGGGTTGTGGGCTCACACTACATAGTAGAATTCAATAGAAGAATCTTCTTTCATTAGCGGCACCTTGTGTGTGTTTGGAGTTTTTGTTGATACAACAGATCACCGGAATATCGATGGTGGCAAGATGGTAAAGGTACTTTTGGTTCCAACCACATCGGGAAATTGATGGTGCCGACGAGGTTTGTTGAGAGCGTCGGAAAAGCACAGGGAGAAATGAATAAAGAATAAAAGAATGAAGAGCGGATAATTTCATTAAACCTAAGCTAGTTCATATCACAATCTCAAATCCATTTATACTTGAAGAAACACTAAGTTACCCCGGGCAGATTACGGATAATCTGGGGGTTAAATAGATGTTTCCCACGAGGGGTTAGATCCGGCAAAGATGGTTCTTCTGATAACCTGCAAAACAGACACCGTGAGCTCGTCACTGAGAAGGGAGAGTACCTCCTTGTGACCACCCTCCGGCGTGAGAATCAGACTAGATTGCTCTTGAATATAAGTGTATATTAAGAGATTGCTAGAGCAGATATCAGGTATAAGATGTAAGATACAAGATAAGATGAGATGATCATACCATTTGGGGTATTTATAGCCGAAGGTAGGTTTCCAAGAGGGTATAGCCGGCTGAATAGTATTCCTGTTCTACCAACTATGGCCTACGCACGTGCCATGCTGGTAGTTGGTGGGTAGGCAGCGGCTGACAGTGACCAGGCCTGCTGTGTACTATTCCTTTTCCATCAACTGCAGGCTATGCACGTGGTATGACAGGAGTTGGTGAGTAGGTAGCGGCTAATAGTGACATACAGTACAAGAGCATGCTGCTCGCCATACTGTTGTCAATGGGCTGTCATATCTCTTGTCAGATCTTTTGCCCATACCTCGTCAGGTACAGTACAAAAGATCTTCCAGTATCGTACGGACTGGCTCATTTGGGCGGGAGTATTCCCCCTCCCGCCTTTGTGCGGGATTGTTCCCGGCTTTGCTCATTCCTTCAGGTGACTACTGAATTATTGAGAGCTAAGTGCCTTGTGCGTGTAGCCTTGCTGCGCGGGTGGCCTTCCCTGATGGCTTGTATCCGCAGCTGTGGGAACAGGCGGAGTACTTCACCACTGGGAGGCATTTCCTGCGGGAACAGCTTGCGTACTGCGCGTAAGGACGTCACGTCTCTGAGCATGGTGGGTCCTGCGGATCCAGTTGGTTTCTGCGCAGACGTCTCTCTTCAAGGTGAGTCCTGTGGGTCCAACTGGGCTCTGCTAGGACCTACCTCTTCAAGTCCCCCTAGTCCAATGTTCTTCTCATGAGTGTTTAATAAGTGAGGTGAACTTTTGGACTTAAGCAAAGGGTTTTTGAAAAGGGTTTAGTTTTAAGGTTTTCCATGGGGATTCTTCCCGCGGAAGTCCTTATGTCACTTGCAGAAATTCCCGACTTTCCTGCTTGATCTTTGGGTATGATGCGGGTAGGTCTGTAATCTCCTCGCAAGTCAGGAGCGTTGAGTCACACTTGTGTGGATTCTCCATGAGGTTTTGGTAGTTTTGAACATAGTGATCAATTATGTTAAACCCACCAATTCCATCTTGAAGCTTCAAACAATGTAGTTCTCGACGTTCCCGCTATGCGGGGATGTTATTCCCGTTTCCGCAAGCATTGCCCAGAAGATCCTTCTTGGTTTCAATTCCTTGCGGAGTGCTAGGTATGTGAAGGGTTTTGCCTTGACACTGTACTCGCACTCGTCTTACGGTTACTTTACTTCCAAGGTATTCCTGGCGTCAATTCCCTGCGGGTGCTAAGTATGTGAAGGGTTTTGCCTTAACACTGTACCCGCACCCGTCTTATAGTTACTTGGTCGCCGAGGTATTCTTGGCTTCAATTCCCTGCAGGTGCTAAGTATGTGAAGGGTTTTGCCTTAACACTGTACTCGCACCTGTCTTACAGTTACTTGGTTGCCAAGGTAAGGGGTATTTTCCCGCTTTTGAATCTTTTTGAATTTTTGAAATTCGAAGAGTTGGTGAAAGGATAAGAACAGTCCAAACTGTTGAAACGTCGTCCGACGGTTTCTTCTGACTGTGTCAGGACGTGCAGGAAGTTATGGTGACGTGACAGTACATGGTCATTCCAGACGCTTTTTCAGGCGCCTGGGCGCGATTTTTCTGGCGCGTGGCCGCGAAATTAATGGCACGCGTTCTTTCAACAGCTGTTGCCAGCTTGCTCTTTGCCACGTGTCATAGTTTCATTGCACCTGCGATTTCTCTCTCTTCCGCATTAAATTCATCGCATTGATTGCGATTAGTATATAAAGGGGGAGAGGGTCCTTTGTGATCCACACTTTCACTTTTCTCTTCATCTTCAAAACGATTTCCGGCGAATACTCACCTTTTCAGTCGAGCATTCTCTTGAAATCGTTCTCTTCTTTCATACCTGCAAGATGTCTTCTGCTCACGATCTTGAGGCTGCAGCCCAGGAGGCTGGGGTGGACGCCGAGAACCCGTCATCCACGTCCGACAAGGATGACAAGAGTACTGCTGGCGAGTGCCAGTGTGCTCTGCCTGTCGATCTATATCAGTACATCGTCAGGAAGTTCATGCTCGAGTCTTTCGAGCCTGAGTTTCCTGAACCTCATCAGACGGTGTATGATGCCCCCAGAGGCAAGATCGGGGTATATGCCGCATTCTTTGTCTATGGGAATCTTAGGTTCCCCTTGACGAAGTTTGTGTACCGTGTTCTGGAGAGGCACGGTGTACACCTGACCGAGGTACACCCGATGGCGATCGCAAAGATTCGCCACTTCGAGTGGGTGTGCCGGATTCTGGGCGTTGAGCCCTTCGTCGACCGCCTGATGACCTTCTACTCTTGGAGGTGCATCCAGGGGTGGTATACTTTGATAACCCGGATCAAGGGTTTGAAGATTTGCGCAACCGAGCGCAGTCTTCGTTCATGGAAGCGGGAGTTCTTTTATATCTCCGCTCGCGCCATCCCCCTTGCAATGAAGTTTAAGAATGGGCAAGCACTCCCCAGCCTTCACGCCTCCAACTACCAGGAGGCGGAATGGTTCTCAAAGATTTCCCGAGTCCAATCTCCGGTTTACCGCTTTGCGGAGTCCGGGATGGTGATGCTCGGGATGAGCCGGGTGTGGAAGGATGCGGAGGCGCAAAAGATCCCGATCGTCCTTGAATACGGTTTGAACTCTGTCCCTTACGGTATGCTCTGTCTTCTTTGTTTATATAGGTTTGTCTTCTAACTGTTTTTTATTTCAGAGGGGAACGACTTGCAGTCGCTCCTGCATCCGCGGGAGGCTGACAGTCCCGCTCGGATGGGTACTCGTGCTCTAGATGAGAACGAGTTGCCCATCCTTGAACAGACGGCGGATCGGTTCGTGGAGGTCTACCCGCCAGGCCACGAGATCCTGAGCGCCAGGCGGCCAGGTAAGGCGTTATTCAACCCTTGACCCCTCAATGCTGAAACCTCTGCTGGAATTCCTTTAATCTTGTGTTCTGATGAGGAATCCGCAGATGGTCCTCCGTTGGTGCGGAAGAAGAAGGCTGCCGGCGGGAAGGGGAAGGCGAAGGTGGCCTCCACTGCCGATCCGGTGCCTCGGTCTGATTCAGAGACCGAGAGCGAGGAGGTGGCGGGGAACCCTGGTGGTGATAAGACCACTGCTCCGGAGGCTGCGACGACTGTCACCTCCGGAGAGCCCAGGATGACGACGGTGAGCGGCGTAAAGAGGCCGGCTCCATCGGGTTCGTCCCCGCCTGTCCGCACTTTTAGGTTCAAGAAAACCCGTAAGTACAAACTTCCTTTATTTTTAACTTCATAGCTTTCCATCATTAATACTTATCTTCCTTGTGCAGGCGTGGATGCTACCGCATTCCAGGGTGGAGCGGGGAGGAGTACCTCCGGACCCATGACGGTAGGCTTGGTCAGCCTACCTGAGGCGACGACCCAGGCGGCTGCGCCTGCTTCAGTTGGTTCAGTTGCTCACCCAGTTGAGCCAACTGTTCCAACTGTGATGACATCACCGCCGGCTGTCAGTGCCGTATTTACTGAATCTTTCACTGAGCCGGCGGTGACTATTTCTGCGGGTAATTCCGCAGCGGCGACCACGGTTGTGAGTTCACCTCCGGTGAGTTCACCTCCGTTGGTTTCTACCGCGGCGGCCTCTATGCCTCCTCCGACGTCGGCAACTGCGGCCGATCCTTCAGGTATGCTTGGGGCTTCTCGCCAACCTCTGCTTCCTTCCCATCTGCCTGACCTCTTGGATGGATTTCCCTTGGGTTCAGGTGATGGGTTTGGCGGCTATCGGCCTGTTGTCGACCCTATAGGTGCGTAGGGTTCTTTTGGCCTTTTTTTTTTTTTTTTTTTTTTTTTATATATCATCTTTTTCCTAACCGCTTTTTGTTTTTTGCAGTGTCGGATTCCAATGAAGTGTATGTTCCACGATGGAACATCCGCCGAGGAACAACCCTTCGCACGCCTGTGGAGTGCGTGGAGTGGGCTCGTCACGCAGCTCCCAGTGGTGCGTTGGGGGAAGCAATGGCTAGCTACCAGGAGGGTAGGCTAACCAACGAGCTTCGGATTCTCCTGGCCCGGATGCAGCCGCGCGTCGAGCTGCTCTGTCATGAAAACGACAAGTTAAAAGCAGCTCGTATTCAAGAAGTAGCTCAGGCGCGGGCTGTCCGGGAGGAGAACAAGAGGCTTACCGCAGTGGCTGCGGAAAAGGAGAAGGCCTTCAAGGCCCTCGAGGTTGAAGTTCAGGCCCGGCTCGAGGCCCGTTCCAAGGCTGCCCAAGCTGTTAACGAACAGCTTCGGCTGGCTAAGGAAACTGCATGGAACGCAACCGAGAGGGCCACCAAGGCTAAAGCTGTTGCTGAGCCTCTACGCCTCGAGAATGAGGAACTTAAAGCCAAACTAGAGGCGCTCCAACAGGCTCATGATGCCTTGGCGATGGAAGACGCCAAGAAGCTCCAAGAGATCTTGGACCAAAGGGGGGTGCTTGACCATACTGAGCGGAAGCTAAAGGGCGTTGAAGAGGCTGCGGCTAAAGAAGTGTTGCTTGCCAACCTCAACAAAAGTGAAGCCGAACGCGCCCGTAACCAAGCTCAAGCTGCCCTCCAGGAGGCTCTGGTTACCAAGGAATGGCTTCTTCTAGAAGCGTTGTCGCAGGTAAGCTTAGCTTCCTAATGTCTTCACGCTTTTCTTTGTAAATAGAAAAGGTTTTGATACTTGTATTTTTTCTTGTAGGTTGTGCATCGAGTCTTCACGGACACATCATACGACAATGCCATGAGCGCAGCCCTCAACGCTTCTCACGAGGATAGGGAAAAGGCCGGCTTCCTGCTTGGTCTAGGGTTCGTTGAGAACGGCATCCCGCCTTCCAACTTCCCTTTATATGATGTTGATACTGAAGCTGTATATGACCAAGCAGTGAATCAGTATGCCGCCTTCCCGCATCCGGTGGTGGAGAAGGTGAACGAAGTTGCTGCTGTTGATGATGGGCTAGCCATTCTAAAGACCTTCCTTGAACCGCCACACTCTACTGATGGTGCTGGTCCAAGTGGAAGTGGTCCTGAAGCTTGATCCTGAAGATCCATTTTCACCATTAGAGTAGATTTTTATTTTTGTATAGCTTCTTTTGTATGCGGGTATGTACCCAGCAATCTTTGTAATATTTGAATTTCAATGGAATAAAGATTATTTGCCAATCCCTTGCCTTGTTTATTTCACGCATATTCTGATTTAACTTAGCAATTTCTTTAGTACTTAGATAATTTAACTTTTCAACGTGATAGATAATAAGTTAAAGTTTTGCGTCCTCTTTCATGATTGTGCGGATAAGACCGTCACTTGCACTTAGTAGGATGGCTAAACTTTACCTATATCTGACCTGTGTGGAAGTTTTCCTCATCTTTTCCTTTGAAATTTTCTAAGTGTTTAGAATAAGTTAACCTTTGAACGTGGTAGATAATAGGTTGAAGTTTTGCTTCCTCGTTCGTGATTGTGCGGGTAAGACCGTCACTTGCACTTAGTAGGATGGCTAAACTTTACCTACATCTAACCTGCGTGGAGGGTTTCCTCATCCTTCTGTTAGAAATTTTCTAAAGTATTTTGAATAAGTTAACCGTTCGACGCGCGGTTGTCAATAGGTTCGGTTTCCTCTCATGATTTGTGCGGTTAAGACCGGCACTTTCATTTAGTGGGATGACCAAAGTTTACCTATGACTGACCTGCGTGAAGGTTTACCGTTTTTTGGGTTTATGCGGGTTTTGCCGCCTTCCTCACGCAACGACTTTCCACGTAATTATGCGGTGAGAACCGGCATATTCGTGTGGAAAGTTCATAAGTATAAATGTAAAATCATCAGCGTCGATGTTCTAAGGAGAATCATTTCCATTAGAAATGGCTCTGGGCCTTTTCTTTACAAATTTGGAATTGATCTACATGCAAACTGTGTAATTGAGCTCCCTTCCATGTTGTTGGGATGGGAGTGCCATCGAGCCGATATGCACCTGGTTCGGGATCTCGTTGTTTACGCAGTATGTAGTCTCCGGCATTGAAGCTGCAATTTTATTCGTGTTTTCCCCAGCTGGGGTTCTACACGCATCAGCCTGCTCAGCGTTCGTTACGCCACGAGGTGTGCGAGCGTCCCATCTCTGACAAATGCTTCGACGATGTCTTTTACGTCTGTGCATTCTTCAGTGTTGTGGCCTTTTGTCCTGTGAAAGTCACAGTATTTGCTCCGATCAGCATTGTGACGATGTCGGATTATTGGAGCCTTTGGCCATGGGAGCTCCTCAGTGGCGAATATCTCGGTGACGCTTTTGGTGAGTGGCGTCCATCTGGAGTTCTGGTTCGACTGTACGTTATCCCTTCCGCCTAACCGATGTTGCAAGCCGGATGAGGTGTCAAAGTTTACCATTGACTGCCAAATGCCTAGCTTCCGCTTTTTGTTTAGTCGGGCGGTAAGGATGTTGTCTTCTCTTATTTTCTGGGTGTAGAGGTTTGTGCTCTGGGGGAGGTCTCTACCCAGTTGCTTCTCCGTTTCCGCAAAGCGTTTAGTTGCTGTCATGATGGCATCCCATGTGGATGGCATGCCATCCTTACCCGTTAAGGTGCGGATGAGCTCTGGGTCGTTCGCGCCCTGGATGAAAGCAGCGCGAACAAGATCTTCGCTAATATTACCCAGACTTAGCTTCTTTGAGTTGAAGCGAGTGATGAAGTTTGGCAAAGATTCATATTCCTCTCGAATGCATTTGAGGATTGTCCATTGCTCTTCGGTATACTTTCTTTGTTGGCTGAAGTGTTGGCTAAATTTCTGCTGGAAGTCTTCCCAATCGTAGATGTGGTGGACCGGTAGACGATCGAACCACGCTCTAGCTGCCCCAACAAGCGTCATTTGGAACATGTAACACCACGTAGGTTCCGTCCAACTACTGACGGTTGCCCCCGCTATGAACCTGTTCAAATGATCGTCTGGATCAGATATACCATCGTAAGTGCCGATGTTGGACATCTGTTTGGCACTTTTCGGGACGATTGCTTCCGCAATGTCCCTTGCAAATTTGGACGTTCCCGCCTTTGCAGCAGTTGGTGTAAATGTTTTGGAGAAGTCACGTGGGTTTCCACCTGCGTTTTTTGGTTTGAAGGCTTCTCCAAAACGCCTTCTCGGTTGGGAGTCCGTTTCCTTACGCTTCCCTTTCGCCCTATGACGAGGGTTTGCGTCACTATCGGATTCCTCCGAATCATTGTCCCAGTACTCTCCGAATTTCTCAGGCTGTTGGAGTGAACGTAAGCGTTCATCCAACTCGGCTTGGAATTCTTTTTGACGTGCTTCCGCCCACGCTTTAACTTCATCGAGTGTTTGGCGGGGGAGCCTCGTTCGTTGTCTCTCTAACTGGGTATCGGTGAATCCCAGTGAGCGATTATTTACTGCACTTGCCCCGGCTTGGGTAACCGGGGTAGTGTTCGTAAAAACTGTGTAGTCGCCGGTATTCCCCTCAGTAGCTGGGGTTGTGGTTACCGGAGTTTCTTTAACCATCTTTCCAGAAGTTTGAAAAAACTGAAAAGAAATGAAGTTCTAGCTTTTATGCACGGATGGCGCCAATGAAGAAACACTAAGTTACCCCGGGCAGATTACGGATAATCTGGGGGTTAAATAGATGTTTCCCACGAGGGGTTAGATCCGGCAAAGATGGTTCTTCTGATAACCTGTAAAACAGACACCGTGAGCTCGTCACTGAGAAGGGGGGGGGGTACCTCCTTGTGACCACCCTCCGGCGTGAGAATCAGACTAGATTGCTCTTGAATATAAGTGTATATTAAGAGATTGCTAGAGCAGATATCAGGTATAAGATGTAAGATACAAGATAAGATGAGATGATCATACCATTTGGGGTATTTATAGCCGAAGGTAAGTTTCCAAGAGGGTATAGCCGGCTGAATAGTATTCCTGTTCTACCAACTGTGGCCTACGCACGTGCCATGCTGGCAGTTGGTGGGTAGGCAGCGGCTGACAGTGACCAAGCCTGCTGTGTACTATTCCTTTTCCACCAACTGCAGGCTATGCACGTGGTATGACAGGAGTTGGTGAGTAGGTAGCGGCTAATAGTGACATACAGTACAAGAGCATGCTGCTCGCCATACTGTTGTCAATGGGCTGTCGTATCTCTGGTCAGATCTTTTGCCCATACCTCGTCAGGTACAGTACAAAAGATCTTCCAGTATCGTACGGACTGGCTCATTTGGGCGGGAGTATTCCCCTTCCCGCCTTTGTGCGGGATTGTTCCCGGCTTTGCTCATTCCTTCAGGTGACTACTGAATTATTGAGAGCTAAGTGCCTTGTGCGTGTAGCCTTGCTGCGCGGGTGGCCTTCCCTGATGGCTTGTATCCGCAGCTGCGGGAACAGGCGGAGTACTTCACCATTGGGAGGCATTTCCTGCGGGAACAGCTTGCGTACTGCGCGTAAGGACGTCACGTCTCTGAGCATGGTGGGTCCTGCGGATCCAGTTGGTTTCTGCGCAGACGTCTCTCTTCAAGGTGAGTCCTGTGGGTCAAACTGGGCTCTGCTAGGACCTACCTCTTCAATACTCATTTCAGTTTATTTCATTAAATCTACATGATTATCGCTTGTCCTCCAATATGGTTTGTAACATTATTTGATTTAACCGGAAAACCGGCGAGAAAGGGGGGATAAAACGATATCCTGAACTCGAGAAGTGGTGATTGCTGGCAACCTGAGCTCTTGTAAAGGAGGAGATTAGTTGGCGAATATGAAGCCCACAAAGAATTAACAAAAGAAATAATAATAAATGAAAAAAATATTTTAATAAATATTTTTTTATATCCCTTATTTTGGTAAATAGTTTTCTCCTACACCTAATTTTTAAAAGAAAAAAAAAACCCCTTTAGTCTTTCACCAGAATAAGGGTAAAAAAGGGAGAATTGTTTTGTAATAAGAGGCAAAGGGGCACACATTCTAGAGGTGTGTTTTTTTAACCGTACCTGAATAACAAACCTGACTCGAATGAACCCGATATCCAAATAACCCGACCCACAATCCATAATCCACAACCTCACATCACACTGATAGCATCAAACAAATCCGTGAAGCACTCTTACTATGCTCTGACTTGGTTCAGTTAAATCTATTTTAAGGTAACACTTTAAATCTTATTAAATTAATCTTCACCATTCAAATCTAAGATCAATGGATTAGATTTCTTCTCACCCTTCTCATTTTTATTGTCCTTTGTATTTTAACTTTACCCACACTTTAAATCTTATTATAGATTAATCTAGTTTGATCTTTGATTTAGTGTTTTCTACAATAGAATTAGAAACGAAGGAGCAAACTTGAAAGTATTTTTACAACGAAGGAGCAAACTTGAAAGTATTTTTACAACCATCACAATGTAGAGTGAAGATTGTTTAGAAGTTTATTTTTATCATCTTTTTATTGTTAATTTTATGTTTTAAACATTTTATTTCTACTAAGTTTTTGGAATTATGAAGATTTTGGATTTTGTTGTTATAGTCGAATATGGTTGTATGTGGAAATTGTCTTGATTATGGTTTCATGAACATTTGAATTATGGTTTTATTTATGATCTTGTTAAAGATGACAAATTTTAATTTGTTAAACCCGAAAGCTGACCCAAATTAACCCGATCCGAACAACCCGACCTTATTTGGGTTGGTTTTTGGGTCAATTTGCTTTGAGCTCAAGCTCGAACAACCCGACCTGAAAATCTAAAACCCGAATAAATAACCCGAAGAACACCCCTAGTACTATCAATGCATCGGCCAATCATATAATGTCATCTTAACCAAATACTCACAAACCATAGTACCTACCCATAAATACCCTAAAACTTTTTATTATTTTTAATTTAAAATAAATTAAACAATTAAATATAATTAAACTAAAAATTTCATCAAAATTAAAAATATACATAGGTGAAAACCGAAAAAAATAAAATATGACAATTTAAACAAAAAAAATAAAATTCAAGATTATTCGGAATCAAAATCGTTCGTCGATTTGAATATCCCGATACCATCGTTTGAGAAATTAGTTATTAAACGTTCGAGTGAATAAAAATAGTGAAGGTTTGAGTGAATAAAAATGATGAAAAATTTGAGTGAATAAAAATAATAAAGGATTGGTGGTATTCTGTGTAATAGTAATGTGCAATTGATATATTATTACTTTATTTTTATGCTTCACCGGTCAAAATTAAAGCTCTTCAATTTGGCAAAGGTTTCCTAAACATACACACATATAACCTACCCAGATGACAGTGATGCTATTATGTGGTTTGAAAGCTATGAATCCTAGCCATGTATGTGCTTTTTCCCCTCTAAGAAAAAGCCACTTAACAACTTTTTATTCAATAATATATAATTTTGTATTTGAAAGTTTCTACTTGTCTATAAAAATATCTATCTGTTTATAGTATATCTATTAAAAAATACATGTTCTGCTGGTTGTTACTCCCATTTAATCATGATAAATTATTTAATTAGTATTCATTCAAGTAATTAAATATGATAATTCATTAATAGTATTTATTTGCCAACCTTTAAATATTGCATCTTTTAAATTCATTATTATTATGACCGGGGGTTTCTCGGCCTCTAGATTCAAGGATTAAATCAAAGAAGTTTGTTTCGATCGGCCCGACTATACACTAGTATGAAATAATTGGGTTGCTAGAAAAGTGTGCATTTTTGCTTGACAGACAGACCTAGATAGGGTCCCGGTGTTATACTTGTTTGCTAAACGTATTATTGTAGTCGGCTTGTTGGATTGTCCGGCGTGTGGTTAAACGGAAGAGACGTCCGAGCATATCATTGTATCATGTGGTTTGGCTCAGGTGATTTAGCAAGCGGTATCACTTTGGTGTAAAGTTGAGAATATTTTTGCGTTTAATATTCATGACATTCTTGATTTGTACAAAGTCTCCAAGGAGAAAGGCAAAGTCGTTCCACGCAGTTTGCCATGTTTCGTTGTGGTGTTTATGGAAGGCGCGGAATGATATGATGTTAATGGTTTGGTAGTTATGATGGAAAGTGTGATAGGGATATAAAAGCTCTATGTTGTCTTTGGTTAAAAATAGATCATGTGGGCTACACTTGTCATGTGAGGATTGATGTAGTTTTAAAGTGTAGCTAGCGTGGTTGTACTCGACTGTGTTGTCTTTTTTTGGTGGTCACCAAGTCGTGGGCTAGTTTTTTGCTAGGCCCAATTTGTTTCTAGCGTTGGTTTTATATAATATACGCTATTGTTAATCATTCAAAAATTATTACATTGCTTAATTTATTATTTCCTAAACTAACTAAACTATATTATTTATACCAGACAATCAAATTATTTAAAAACCATGGATTTTGCAAAATATAATATCGTGTGCACCTACTGCTTTTTACAATATACTAACATTTTTTTGCTACGTTTTTTATTAGCTGTGTATGATAAGTATATTGTTAAATTGTATTTATATTATTTATTAACTATTTTCTTTAAATTAATTATTCGTATAGTACATGGTTTCAAACTAATGGATCTCAAACTACATTAGTTAGCTGTGTATGATAAGTATATTGTTAAATTGTATTTATATTATTTATTAACTATTTTCTTTAAATTAATTATTCGTATACTACATGGTTTCAAACTAATGGATCTCAAACTAGTATTATATATTAAGACTCGTGGTACAAAACCATTTGCTTTTTCCTCCTTATTTCAAAGTCATTCATTATACTATAAATAAATGATATACTCATTTAACTAATTAATTTATTATTAAATTTAATTTTTCTTTTAGTAACTCGCTAACCTTGATGAAAAAGTTTAATACACAATTGTGTTTGATTTTATCCTGGACATTTCAATATAAGCTTCGTAAAAACTTAGATGCATTCACAATAACACATTTTTTAGTATCGTAAGCTATATGAGTATCGGTATCATGACAAACCAAACAGGTTCTGACATGACAAAATTAATAAAGGGGTTCTTTTTTAGAGTTCTCGCAATTGTGTTTAGTTTTTTTTCCTCGATATTCCGGTATAAATTTTGTTTAAAACGGAGTGGTATAAAAAATAAAGTATATTTTGGTACTGTAAGTTATACAAGTGCCGATGTCATACAGATAATGTTACAAATCAGTCTAATTCCAACCAAACATCATTTCCATGATAAGCATTATCGTAACAAACACATGCATTGGTTTTTTGAATTTTGATTGATATAAAATGTGTGTTTCCTTTCAGACATATTACCAATTTATCTTCTTGATTTTCTCTTTCAATTTCAATTGCTACAACAAATTATGACACTATAATAAACCGTGTCAATACCAATCAAATTCTTCATTTTACTTTATTCATCCCTTTGGAAATTTGCTTTTATTGTCTTGTGTATATTTTTGTAGTTGTTTAATCACTCTTTTTTGTCAAAGTTCCACATCAAAATCATGAACAAATGTTAGTGAAATTCACACCCAATGCAAACATAAATGTACACTAAATGCAATGAATCTCAAATACTATTTCTCTAATAATTGACAAGAACTTTTCGTCTCATAGTTTGAGATTAGCAAAGAGTACTTACACTTTTACCCTGACGTCTTTAATCATGTAGACAATAAAAACCCTATAGTTTGCCATATATATTTTAATTTCTGTTCATGAACCAATGATACGATGACAAGTGTCACACTCACACCACCTTTTTTTTTCCTACTATATCTTTTAAAATATAAGGTTTTAAAAAATTCTGGGCATATTGTTACGACATGCTCATGACTACTTGATTCAAATAGCTTGGTTTTAACATGGGCCCAGTACAATTGATTTATGTCGATCCTTGTAAAATAAGATTGTATTTGAACATGGATTTAGGCCCTCAGACCCTGTTCTTGGGCTGTGCAATCCGTGCAATGACACAAGGCCCAAAAATTCAAAAGGGCCCAAAGGTTTTTTCCGGCATGCCGCTGATGATTTAGTATACCAGAAGTATGCCATATGCAGAAGAAAAAAAGAAAATGAGGAAGACAAATGGTTAAAAAGGATAGTATTTATATTTAATATTTTATAGGTTAGATAGGCTTTTTTTAAGACTGGTAGGCTCAATACCCAAAGGCCAGAATAGACATTCTATATATTATTTCTATTTTTTATTAATGCACGTCTTTTCTCTCCTTTTTTTATGTATCAGATTATATTGTTTCTTTATTTTTAATATTGAAATTTGTATATAATACTTATCATTAAGTGTATAAGAAAGTGATTTTGATTTAATTTTAAAAATCATATATTATTTACTTTAGGTTTTATTATTTTTCATAATTGTACGCCGTAGATCTTTTATTATTTTTATGCGTAGATTCTTTTTTTTTTCCTAAAGATACACTGGTTAACAAAAAAAAAGGCTCAAATCAGACATTAGCGATTAATCCTTGATGAAATATATTGAATATTAATAAGCATAACTATACAACAAGAGAAGAAAGAGTTTAGATGTAGCAATTATTGGTAACTCAACTTTACGTATATCAACTACTGATGTACAACGATGAATGTGAAATATTTCTCTAGCTTAAACCAAAACGCTAGGAGAGCCTCGAAATTTGTTCAAATAAGTTCGATCATTTTGATACAGCTACTTTTATTTTGTTTATTTCATAACCATTGTATTCGTATTGTGGTTTTTGATATAACTGATGAGTTTATATTAAAAGGAGGAGGCCCAAACTTTATCTCGCACGAGGCTTAAAATTTTTTTATCATTCTTAGAGACGGCTCTGTAGGCTCTTTCCTTTCTGTCCTTTGTTTTTATTGTTTGTGGCAATTGTTAGTCATTTTATTAAATGATGAGGGCCATAATGTTTTTTTTTTCTTTTTAAACGGCCGCAGTGTATTTGTTATTCGAATACAAAACTTGTATGCTTACTTGAATCACGACAACACGAAGAACATCCCCTCTCAAACCCACGGAAAAAGAACCAACAGCCAACGACGCCGGCGCTGCCACAAATCTCAATACCATCCCAACTATGGTTAGCTTCACACTGCAATGCACTATCTTCTTCTGCAAAGCCATGAATAGTCCTGCATGCACCACTTTTTGTTTCAGATTTCCATGATAAAATACAGGGTCGCGTTTTAACTTGTGTGTATACAATAATAACAATTGAGCGCAAGGAAGAAATGCTTTGGTATAATTAATCTACTTTTCTCATAAAAGAAAGATGCTAAACTTCTCACCAATGCAAAACATGGCAACACCTGCACCGGCTGTTGACATGATCAGTATTGATCCTTCTACGATCCGTGGCATTTTTATGTTCCACCTAAATCAATACAGAACATTACAAGATGTTTTCATTGATCAATGAATATACTTATGATGACTAACCTATATATATATATTCTAACAAAAACTAAATAAATTTTTAATTTTGCATACACCTACATTAATATAAGATTCAACTAGTGAACTAATTTGCATCAGTGAATTGATAATAAAGCATACCTATTTGCAATAAGTGCCCAAGAAAGTCCTAAAATGCATGCATAAGAGTTTGGGTTCTTAGCAACCTTTAGCCCAACTGTTTTCATTACAATCAATATAGATGGTCTTTTACTTGTATCCCTAATGTCATTGCTCTCCATATCCACACCTGAATTGTTGGTAACAACCTCCAACTCCAACGGTTGCTTCGCGTGCTCAAACTCTAGCATCAACAACAAAAACATATTCCATAGCAAGGATTGCAAAATTGAAGACTGAATGACGAGATTTTCACCAAAGCTCCCATACATTGCTCGCAAGAGGGGAACCCCTACGATGAGAGAGTTATTCAAACTAGATAAAGAGAAACTTGTAACTGACCATTGATAGCTGCCTTTAATACTACAGTTAGCCGATAAGGATATTGTTATAAGAATGATGGTTTTAGAGATTGCATCCGCAGCTATGAATCGGTGATTCATTTTGTAGGGATTGATTTTGCTTGTGAAGTCAAATGTGAAAAGAGGCATGATGAAGTAGCAATTGAGCCGGTTTATTGCATCACAATGGTCTGGCTTGAACATGTGCCACCACTTCACCGAGCCATAGCCTAAAACTAGTGCTACATAGAGTGGAAACATTGCAGAAACTAAGTTATAAATGTCTTCCCACCCTATCATTTTACACAGTTTGTATGTGAAATATGTTTGGATGCAACTAAGTGTGTGTTTTTTGAGCTAAAAAGGGATCAGATGCAATATTTATATGCAAAAAACCATGGTTCTAGCTTTTGGATATTGTAACTAAAAGTTGTGTGACCAATGAGCTACGATGGAATAGATGAAAGGAGTTCCATCTTAAAAGTAATATATAAACCTAATATGCTGACTTAGAAGAATTCTATCTTAAAAGTAATACAAACCTAATATGCTGCGTAGACGTAATTAGACCATTCCAAATTGGTGTTACTTTGTTAAGCACCTGGTTTCCGCTCTAGCAGATGTCTTGGGATCGAATCCTGCTTCCTGCCTTAGCTAGCTTCCTGAGTGCCATTTCCCCAGCACAAGCTTTGATTACTTGATACTATTGGTTAGCAAGGTATATATGAGGTCCTTTCCGGTAATGGGTTCTTATAGTTAAAGATAAAAAATCCACTTGAAAGGCTTTCTAAATTACTCATGAGTGAACTTGTTTTTAGGCAAAGCTAATATAGTAATATAATCAAGCATGGTGCATGTCTAATAAAACTACCAACTTTTAGTGGTTTAGATCAGCTAGCAGAAATGTATAAACTTGTTGGCTTTATATGAAGAGACTATTTATTAGTATATAGTGGACCAATTACAATAAAGTGTTTTTAGGTCGCATGTTGCTTTCGTAGATCAATATTGCTGAGGCCTGATGCTTGTCGATTCACAGCCATTTGCAAAACAACAAAAAGTTTATTTCTTCTGCATTTTTTTGTCCTTTTCAACGTGGAGGACATAAATATCATTGAAACACGATTGTACATCATGCCTCTCCCTTTATGATCCAGGTTGGATTTCAACCAAATATTTTCCACGGCATAATTGTGCATCCGCACACACTTTCAAATGAAATCTAAAAAGTGGAAGGTTACATTTTCAGGTTTCAAATACAATTTTGTACTCATTAACCCTAACGCTACTAGAAAAATAGGTACCTTAAAAGTCGAAGACGAAGTAAAAATTCGAGGCCTTTATCGGAAGTCAGAGAGACGAAATGAGAATTTACCATTTCTAATTTTCAAATTACAAGGCTTTTCCAGGTTTGGTATATGAAATTACAAATTTTCAGTTTTTGTTTTAACAAAAGAGTTTGATTTATGCACAATCAAAAGGAACTTAGGAAGATATAAATATTAATTCAAAAGCACCCAACTTTCCCGTGGAACTAAAGAACTGTGCAAAATGAATAGAAAATAAGAATTAAAAGAATCGAACTTGAAGTAAATAAATGAAGAAGGTTGAGGGTTTTATGAAGTGGTGCACATGCATATTAACCACCAGGCCAACGTTAGTCAATGTTAATCAATTATAAGATTTTAATATGCATTTCGGTATATATATATATATATATATATATATATATATAGGGAGATAATTAAGAGAAAACTCATCTTTAGAAAGAAAACTTAAAAACCCTTAAAGAATTATTTTTAATTAAAAATAAACAAATATTTTTAAAATTCTGTTTTTTGCCATTATTCTTATATTTTCTTACCAATCACTCGAAAAAAATAAAACAAAAATAAAAAAAATAGAAAAAATAAAAAAAAAACCCGTTGTAATGCACATACGTATTACTATGCGATACTGTTGTATTAGACATGCGTATTACTATGTATTTTTAAGTTCAATAGTGTTTAATTGCATATGTTCAATATTTTTGTATTGTATATGTGTAGTAGTGTTGTATTATATGAAAAAAAATAATAATAAAATAAAAGTCGAAGTAGTGCACATATGCATTAATGTTGTATTACACATACGTACTAATATGTATTCGATGTGCGTATTAGTCTTATATTGCATATATACAATAGTGTGTATCAAATATGTGCAATAGGGTTGTATTATGTGCAATACAATACTTTTGCATATATGCAATGCACACTATTACACATGTGCGCTACGCTGACGAGGTTACCGATATGTGTTTTTTAATTTTATTTATTTATTTTTTGGAACCAATAACAACATAAGAATAATGGAAAAAAAAGAAACTTTTAAATTTTTTTTTTAAAAAGTTAAAAATAGTTTTTTTGGAGGTTTTAACTTTTCTCTTTAAGAGTAGTTTTCACTTGATCCCACCTCATATATATAGAGAGAGAATCAAGAGAAAACTCGTCCTTAGAGAGAAAACTTAAAAATTCTTTAAAAATTATTTTTAATTAAAAATAAAAAGTATTTTCAAATTTCTGTTTTTGCCATTATTCTTATATTTTGTTACCATTCACTTAAAAAAAAAGACGTAATGCACATACGTATTACTTGAGGAAGCCTGCTTTTAGGATCTAGATCAATGATGACGACGTGATGTTTATGTTATGATTACGATTAGAACAATCACGAAGATTCGATCTACAAGCTCTGATACCACTTGAGGAAGCCTGTCTTTAGGATCTAGATTGATGATGACGACGTGATGTTCATGTTATGATTACGATTAGAACGAGTGTGTTTGTGTGTGTAATCTGAGAGCAATCGGGCAGAGTAACAGTACACAGACAAATCTCAAAAACTTCGTTACATTAGTGATAAATGATAAATGACAAGGGTATATATAGGAAGATGACCACATTCGTTAAGTTAATACTTAACGAATGTGTCATTCGTTAAATTAACCTTAACAAATGAACAGACTCATTCGTTATACATTTACTAAACAAAAGGCCACACATTCGTTTGTCTCATTCGTTAATCTAGGTTATCGAATGTGGCTTATTATGAAGAATGCGACTCATTCGTTACAGGGTAACGAATGGTCTTACAATGGAGCGAATGGGTTATTTACCAAAAATACCCTTACATTAATAAAACATATAATAATATAATAAATACCAAGACACTCAAGTCGTGTATCAACATTACTGTGCGAATACTGTTGTATTACGCATGTGCATTACTATGTATTTTTATGTTTAATAGTGTTTAATTGCATATATTCAATATTTATGTATTGTATATGTGCAGTAGTGTTGTATATATGCAAAGAAATAAGAAATAAAAAATAAAAAAATAAAAATAGATGTAGTGCACATGTGCATTAATGTTGTCTTACACATACGTACTAATGTGTATCCGATGTGTGTAGTAGTCTTATATTGCATATACAGAATAGTGTGTATCATAAACGTGCAATAATGTTGTAGTCTATGCAATACAACACTTTTGCAAATGTGCAATGCACACTATTACACATATGCATTACATCGACGAGGTTGCCGAAGAGGTTATTTTTTATTTTTTATTATATTTTATTTTTGACACTATTAGCATATAAGAATAATGGAAAAAAAAGAAACTACATAAAATTTTTTGAAAAAAAGTCAAAAACAATTTTTTATGAGTTTTTAAGTTTTCTTTTTAATAGGAGTTTTCATTTGATCCCACCTATGTATGTATGTATGTATGTATGTATCATTTCAAATCTCAAAAAAAGTTAATAACTTTTAGAAACTCATAACAACCAAACAGTTTTTTTTAACTTTTTTTCATATATTAACATTGTTTGAAACTGGTTTTTACCATATTTTATATATAAATTTTTTTATTACATATATAAATCACAAGTTTACATATGTTTAAAATTTATTTAATAACAAATTTACATATATGTAAAAAAAATTTTAGATATGTGTAAAAACTAATTTTCATAATTGTAATTGTAAATATAGATATAAAAAGTGATAAAATTACACTCAAATAATATTAACATACAAAAATATTTATAAAAAACAGTTATTAAAAATTCCTTCAAGTTCTTAAATAATTTAATATAACATCTCGGATTTTTCATATTTGTTTAAACCGATTCGAGAAGGTAATTCGGATTTTTTGAACTATTTAAAAATTGTATTTATTGATATTAAACTTGGTTTAACTTATTTTATAATTTCATAACTTTTAATCATGCCAAACAGCCCTTAACAATATTTAAAATCGCTTAAAACGGCTAAAAATCGCATTTTCGGGAACTATAGGGACTAATTTTGCTAATTCTTTCCTATTTTCGATTAAATTAACAAAAATTAAACTCCAAGAAATGTTATTACAGATCCCAAGACGTTTTCTTGTTGTCCAAGTCGAAATCTCTATGTTAATATACCCGATTTTGTCATTTATTTATTATTCAGTATCCTAAAATAACTATTTCCTAATAAACAAGTTTTAACCCTTAATATTTAAACAAGGCATATCATAAAACCCTAAATTATTACTTCAATACCAGCCCCTATACCTGTAATCCATGAAATTCTTCTTCCCCCATTGTCGGTTTCTTCAATTTCTTCAAGTTCATTCAAGCTTTCGTTGACTTTCAATCATCAAGACCCTTTAACTTCGATTATCTTTTATTCCATTCAAGTTTGGACACCTAGATAAGATCTTAGGATTTAATGAAGACAATTATTATTTAATTTATGTTGGATTATATTTACTTATTTGAATTCCTTTGTCATATTTGGATATTGCGCACACTTTTTGAAATAAAATAATTAACTTAATAGATACTGTCAGTTTTTTATTATGATAGTACATTTGAGCTGTGAACACGCCCCGGTATTTCTGCCATAGGTTAGGGTGTGACAGATTGGTATCAAAGCCGAAGGTTTTAAGATGGTTCGTTAAAAATTGTCCTAGTCATATGCCTAGGACCATATACGTGCTTATCTAAGCTGTCTTAAGTGCAATTAAATTGTTTAAAGCGCATTTAAGATAATTGTTTTATTTTATCTTATTTATTTATTGTACACACAAAAATTCCGAGGCTATGCCTCACATTCAAATATTTTTTAAATATTTTATTTTTAGTAGATTATCTTTTTATTTTGGAAAATTCCTTAAGAATTCCCGAGTTTTGTTTTTACTCCCCCTCCTTAGAGAATGGGAGTATGACATGTTCGGTAAGTAACCATAGGGGGTGCGAGAAACTGTGAGTTGGGCCTTGGCAAAACGGTTCCAAGAACCAAAGGTAAGACGCTATTCCTTATCTGAAGGATAACCTGACCACAGTACTCGAGCCTCTAGGCCAAAGCAGAACAAGATGTCATATGACCGGACCCCTAAGCGGTTAAATGTAACCGGTTAAACGATTGCATTCCTTTTATAAAAACCAAATTCACTGTGGTTTGTGGCTAAATTCGGGAAAACTTCCAAATTTGTATTTTTAATTATTTTAAATGCTTAGTTGGGTGAAAAATCCATTGGCACTCCAACTATCCATTTCTCAACCCGTTTTCAATTTGATTTTTGGTCGAAATGTATCGTTCGGGGTGGTTCTCGAGATACTCCAACTACTCATATTTGATTTGGTGATTCGATATTTAATTGGGTCGGTTAAATGCCATGTAACGCTCATGGGCCGACCAACTCCATTGGTTTGATAAATCGTTAATTAGTTGGGTCAGTTAAATGCCATGTATCGATCATGGGCTGACCAACTCAGTTGTTTGTTACTCATTATTTTAATTGGGCCAATAAATTGCCATGGGACGCTCATGGGATGCCCAATTAACAAAATTTATGTAGCTTTATTTAGTTGGGCCATTCAAATTGCCATGGAAAGCTCATGGGAGGTCAACTCATTTGATATGTTTTGTTATTTTAATTGGGATCTCAAGCTACCATGGGAAGCCCATGGAAAGCCCAACCCAACATTATTTTACTATTGGAATTTTTATAAACATTGTTTATTCAATTAAATGCCTCAAAATTATTCACATTATTTTAAATCCCGACTCGTCCTCGAGTCATCACTAGCGCAATTTTAATATACTTCTCTATTATCTCGCATCAACTCATTCGCACAACTTACCCATCATCTTACAAAAAATTCCATTTTTGGTCCCCGCAGAATGTTTTCCCTACTTCATCGTCGTAACAATCGTCGTCCAGCGGCTGCTCATGATCGCCGTTTGGCTGTTAGAATCACTAGAGAGTTTACTGCTACTTTACCCGAGGTTGTGTCCCAGATACAAAGCATCAACTCCAATGGATCCGCTACTTCGGCTACACCGAACAACTTCCACTACAAGAACTTTACGAGTGCTAAACCGCCTCCTTATCTTGGCGAGGAGAATGCTACCAAGCTCCTCTGTTGGTTTGAAAGGATGGAGAATATCTTTATCCACTGTGAATGTCCAAACGACAAACGGACTAGGTTCGCCTCGAGCGTTTTCGAGGAACGAGCTCTCACATGGTGGAACTCTTTTAAGGCCCTCCAAGGTGTTGAGGTTGCTACGACCTTGCCTTGGGAGGAACTCAAGATGCGATGAAGGAGTTTTGTCCCGAGCATGAACTGCAAAGGCTCGAGACAAAGTTTTGGGAGCTTAAACAAATCGATGGAGACAATTCAACCTACTCGAACCGTTTTAAGGAACTGAGCCTGATTGTACCTCACTTGGTGACCCCTATGTCCCGCGGTATTCAAAAGTATATTCATGGATTTCCGACGGTTTTCTGTGATGCTGTGGTTAGTCGAGACCCTCTCTCAATTGAGGAAGCTATTGCTCTTGCTACTTCACTTTCTGATGACCATGTTAGAGATGGAACCCTACCTTGCAAGGACTCTAAACCTACCCTTGACAACTCCAAAACCGAATCCTCAACTGATGCAAAGGCCGAACCTAAACCCACTCCACACAATAGTAACCCTTCTCACCACCAACGTAAATCCAATCACCAAAACTATGCTGTTAACCAAGCCAACCCTCAACCCTCCAACCAAAATGCTTCTAAGAAGAAATCCTATACCAGACCTTTCCCGTTATGCTCCGTTTGTAACTACCATCACCTGGCTTAATCTCCATGTCGCGTATGCACCAACTGCAACCGTTGTGGTCACCTTGCTAACACTTGCCGTGCACCGCCTGTTACTCAAACTACCCCACATGCTCAACCCGGTGTTCCTATCACCCGTGCTTGCTACAATTGTGGAGATCCCAGTTATCTTCGCAATGTGTGCCCTCGACTTATCCATGCACACCAAGCTCAAGCTATACCTGCACCCCACTATACTACCAATGATCATCAAGTCCCAACCTATCAACCATATATCCTTTAAGCTCCTCCCGTCCACCAAGACCCCCCATACTTAACTGAAACCTATCAAACCCCATACTCGCAAGCTCAAGTTTACCAAACTCACTTCAATCAAACCCCACTCATGCAAGCTGTTCAAGTTCAACCTATTCAAGCTATCCCAAATCCATCTACCTCGACTGCTCAAGTTATTATGGATCCAACCACCTCAAGTGCTCCAAGTCAAGTGAATCAAGTCAACCGTAACTGAAGCTTCTTGAAGACTCTGAAGACTTTTGCTGCTTTCGTTATTTCTGTTATCTTATCTTTTATGTTGTATCGACTCTTTAGTTATTTGTGGTGTTGGATGATCTTAATTTGAACTATTTTGAGTGTTTTATCTCATGAATAACATTTCTATTTATCAAGGTTAATTTCTTATGATCTTGTACCCCTATCTTATTCTCTTATTCTTATTCATCACGATCCATTATAGCGTCTATTTCATGAAATCCATTTCTTTCAATCTTCCAAATTCTATTTTTATAGCAAAAGATGTTTTAGAAATTTGTCTAACATTTATTTTTAAGTGTTTCATGCACTGAGTATCTTTTGGATTTATATTAAAGTTATCAAAATGTTTTCCTTCTTGCAAAATTTTAGTTTTCAATGTTTTATAAACCACATGATGGAACGGATTATGCGGACCATCAGACGATAAAAGTAATTATGGTCGGAACATAATTATCCAAGTCCTCGCAGGGAAATCATAATAAATACAATTGTGTGTCATGATCTAGGACCTAAAGTAGTTTGAGTAACAGTATAAATGTTAAGATGATAAGGAGATGGTGGATACGCCGATAGTACATCCTATATATAAGTGCCCTTATCGGATTGTCATTTGGAGTGTTGCTTCAATTATTAGAAGTTCTATGTTATGATAAATTTTAACTTTTATTTAAAACTATTTTCCATAAAATTTATAACATGATTTTGTTTTAGTTTTTCTTAATTTCGGATGAAATTCCCTAAAGTAGGGGAGTCTATAACATCTCGGATTTTTCGTATTTGTTTAAACCGATTCGAGAAGGTAATTCGGATCTTTAGAATTATTTAAAACTTGTATTTATTGATATTAAAATTGGTTTAACTTATTTTATAATTTCATAACTTTTAATCATGCCAAATAGTCAACCTTTTAAAATCGCTTAAAACGGCTAAAGATCACATTTTCGGGAACTACAGGGACTAATTTTTGCCAATTCTTTCCTATTTGTGATTAAATTAAAAAAAGTTAAACTCCAAGAAATGTTGTTACAGATCCCAAGATGTTTTCTTGTTGTCCAAGTCGAAATCTCTATGTTATTATACCCGATTTTGTCATTTATTGATTATTCGGTTTCCTAAAATAGTTATTTCCTAATAAACAAGTCTTAACCCTTAATATTTAAACAAGGCATATCATAAAACCCTAAATTTTTACTTCAATGCTAGACCCCATACCTGTAATCCATGAAATTCTTCTTCCCCCAGTGTCGGTTTCTTCAATTTCTTCAAGCCTTCGTTGACTTTCAAGCTTCAAGACCATTTGAGCTCGATTATCTCTTGTTCCATTCATCGTTTGGGTAAGCTGTCTTCTTCAATATTGTAGATTTTTATTTGTAGAACCAAAGCCCTCAATCAATTTTGCCAATTGAGAGAGTCTCGGTGGTTAATTGGACTCAAACCCGTTTAAGGGCATAATAGTCGAAAAGTTTGACTATTTATTTTCTCATGCTTCTGTTCGGAACCAACTTTCGGTCCAGAAGACTTTTATTTTCGTAAGGATATTTTAAGGCTACTGACCAAAATCCGAATCCTGAATCGCTGTTCGGATTCTGCTTAGTACATGTATAACAAACCATAAAACAATCCAAAAAGAAATAAAATAATTAAAAGAAGAAGTGAATAAATAAGAAGGAAAAAAGATAAGAAATCAAACAAAGGAAGAATGGAGAAATATAAAGTAAGTAAAATTCCATCCCACATTGGTGGAGGAAAGAAAATGGAAGGGTTCCACCATGGTATAAATAGGATTCCTAATTCTTTTCCCACATCGGTAGATTACAAAACTTGTAAGTTCTTTATAAGGAACAGAGCTCACATGATAATATTCTTATATGCCAAATCACACCCAGTGGCACTAGCAGAGGGTTCGAAGCACCTGACGCGCACGGGAACGGGCTCGAGCGAAGTGCGATGGGCGCAATGTGGCGCTTTGATGGCGCACTTTGCACGCTCGCATCGCCGCGAGCCGTTTAAGGGTCGCCTTAGTATTTTTGCTTCTTCACGCAACGTGAAGGAGTTTTCTTAAGAATCTTCACGCGACGCGAAGTTACGACATGGAAGTTACGCAACGGTGACATGTTACCTGACACGTGTCGTGCCACATGGCATAGCTAGGGCTGACTCGACAACCCTACATCAACTTCGCGCGACGCGAAGATGCTCAATTTCAAGTACAAATAGGGAGAAAATCTGGACTTCACAAATCGTCCAGAAAATTCATATTTTCTCTCTTATATTTCTTAAGGCTAGTATTATACCTGAGTAGATGTAACGGTACCTCTTCGATTGAAAGGAATTTATACACGAATCCAAAAACTCTACCCTAACAAGGTAAGACATCGTGCCATCGTGTAAAGTTTCATGTCTCGTGATTATCATTATGATTATGGGTTTATACTAATATAGATATACTACATTGTGTTTAATCTAGGTGCTTAACACTAGAAGGCTTGTTAAATATAAACTTGCAAGGTGAGATATCCGAGTTTTTTGCATAACTCACATTTACGTGAGATAATTGATTTTCAATACTGTCATAATGCTTTTCTAAACCCACTAAACTCATGACAGATAGTCCAAATATTTTCAAATATATTTTCAAAGAATTTAAACTACATTACAGTGATTAAGTCTCTGTAGACTTACGGGATGGTTACTACTGGTATTGTGGGGTTATGTATACAAGGCTTGCCTGTTGGGCTATTACACGTTACTTATTGGACAAGCGTTAGCCAATAAGTAATATGACCACAGTCACAGATATGGTCGAGTGACAAGTATATTTCGGTAATTTGTAAGCAGGCAGATGTAAAAACATCTTAATGCTATAACTAAAATATGTCATTTATAAATGAATGTACTCACCAGTATTTCCTGCTGATCAAATATTTTTAAACATGTTTCAGGTGACTTGTTAGAGACAAAGGAATGATGCCTGCGGGCTTCCAACTTAAATAAGTGGCTTGTCACTAGAATAAAGAAACATGTTTTTGTAAATTAGGATTTATCCCTATAAAACCTATGTTTGTATAAAAATGGGGTTTTTATCTCAGTTTATGAAAGAAGAATTATGGTGTTTTTATAACTCACTTTTCCTAACTACGGTTCTGATGAAATATTCCGCTGCAAATTATTTTAATAAACACCGATACCACCACTCAATGTTCACGGCTCCCCTCCAGGGATATAGAGGTCAGGGGCTGTGACAGCTGAAGTGGTATCAGAGCCACTGGTTTAAGCAATGTATGTATTTTAATAATACCTAATTAAGTGTTAGGAAATGAATGTATTAAACTATGTGTTAACTCTATGGATAAAATCCTAACTAACTAACTATATATATAGGATGTTTCTTATTGCGAGAAGTGCGAGAATAGATTCTAACCAATCACATAATTTCTTTTTTATATTTTGATTATTTATATGCAAAGGTATATTAGTGAAACATAAAGTATTTTATTTTGTAACTCATATTCATTAATGGTTTAATAATTAAATGGTAAGTTACAAACTGTTATTATTATTTTTTATTTCATATAAAATTTGAACCATTGTAATCTATTTGATCTAAAATAATTTTGTTATGTAAATGACTAATTAATGTTATTATTATTATTTTATAAGTAATGTAGATGTAGCTACGTAATGTGTTGTAAGCGCACTTTAAAATGTTGTGTAGTTATATTTAGTGTAATGTAGACATATCTAATGTAGTGTATGAACACTTTTAATGTTGTGTAGTCATAATTAATGTAGAGTTGGCATATCTAATGTAGCGCCGACATATCTAATGTAGTGTAGACAAAACTAATTTTGTGTAGGTAAACTAATATCCTACACATCATATAACATATCCTACACATCATAAAACATATCCTACACATTAAGCAACACATCTTAAACGTCATATAGCATATCCTACACATAAACCTATTTACATCTTTTTTAACAGTTTATCAACAAACAAATCTACATCTTTTTTAATTTCAAAATTTTTATATAAATTATAATACATACACACTTCAAAATACCACCTACACAATCCATAAATGAACCAACACACGATAAAATTACACATACACAATTCAAAGTATCACCTACACAGTACATATATGAACCTACACATTACTTAAATGAACCTACACGTGATAAAAGATACATATACATAATTCAAAAAAACCACATATACAGTACATATATGAACCTACAAAGTACATAAATGAGCCTACACCCGATAAAAATTAGAACAACACTATTCAAAATACCACCTACATAGTACATATATGAACTTACATATTACATAAATGAACCTACACGATAAAAATTACATTTACACAATTCAAAATACCACAAATATAATAAATGTATGAACCTACATAGTACATAAATGACCCTACACACGAAAAAAATACACATACACAATTTGAAATACCACATACACTAACAAAATATATAATGTAACTTTTAACATAATCATTTTTAATTTATGAATTTAATTAGTAAATTAATTAACTGTGAACTAATTAATTCCTAAATAATGTAACTTTAACATATTGTTGGTCAACATTTTTTTATGAACATTGAACAACGTGTTAGCTTGTATAAATTAGAAAACGCATGGTGAAACCCACAAATTTATTTGGTAATAAAAAGTTTTGATAATATAGATTATATGATTTTTTTTTGTAGGATGTGATAACTTTTTGCAAGCTTAAATTATTAGAATATTTTATTTGAGAGATGATGTAGTTAAAATTTAGGAATTTAATAATGAAATGTAAGTTACAAATGTGGCTTCTACAAAGCAAAATACCAACTTACCCTTTTTGTTTGAAACTTCATTAATTTCCATTAAGATGTAGAAACTCATAATTACACTATTACCATTTTGATTGTAGACCATAGATCAATCATCATCAATGGTTATGATTAACTTCTCGCTATAAAATCACTTCTTGCAAGATCCATCCCCATATATATATATATATGATTTTTCTTTTGGAGTTTGTTGTTTTATTGTTTTTGCTTAACAACATGAGTGAGCTTATAGAGGCTTTTGAGAATATATCGGTAAATACGAAAGATATGGAGACAGTAAACCCAGCAACTGAAGAAAAACTAAATGAACCAATGGTGTATACTGCCTAGTCCTCAACCTCCACTCAACCAAAACAAAAAAGAAGAAAAAGGTATATGGATTGGAGAAAGGGAGTGAGAAAACAAAGAAGAAAAGTCATAACTCCAGTACCACAACCACAGCCACAACCTCAACCACGAACTGAACCACAACCCCCTCAAACACAACCCATTGTTGACCTCTCCATGGAAGAAAGGCTAGGCCTATGCCTTGACCAATGTGAATTCTTCCAACCTGTAGTTAATAACGTGGGGGCAGGAACCTCAACCAACCCTACTATACCAACCCAAGAAAACCCACTCCCCCTGATGACCTCATAAACCAATCTCAGTTTGAAGAATGGTGGACAAACGACTGGCAATTTCACACGATGACAACGAATCCGTACGCACCATTCCGGCCTGAAACTGCTAACTACCTCGCGATGACACCAGAAATGACAACACAACTCCGTCATTACGGGGAAGAGCTTGTTGAAACCGCCAACCGACTGAGAGACATCGGGGATAGCATGATATGGAGATTTTTTGATAGAGAACCCTATATATAATATAACTAATATATATATATATATATATATATATATATATATGTTTATTATCGTAATTTCCTTCTTGTAAAAAAAATGGTGTGTATGTATAAAAATATAGTGATCCATATATAGATTAGATATAGAATATAATGATATGTGTGTATATATATATATATATATATATATATATATGTCTGTGTGTGTGTGTGTGTATAAAGAGTAAATGTCGCAAAGCTCGACGATTTTGACATATTCTGTGCCTATGTGTTAACATGTTCTGTGCTTATGTGCTATTAATATCTTGCTTATTTTATTAAAATATTAATATTCCTTTCTTGTTTGGAATTCAGATGTCAAATGAAGTTTCTGTTAACAACCGTGAAAATAATCATGAAAATTTCAATCAAGAAAATACTCTGAATTTGAATGCTATTGACAATATGATAGCTCAGAGAATTACTGAAGCAATCCCACAAATTGCTGCAGCTATTAGACAACCAGTAACTATCATTAGAGATAAGACCGAGAGCAGTAAACAAAAGTTTGACACTGAAGCTAGTAACAGTGTGAAGGGAGGAAATAAAAATAAAATCCCTAAAAAGTTAAAACCTAATGGTTGTACTTACAAGGATTTCTAGGCCTTTAAGCCAACCGAATTTTCTGAAAATGAAGGAGCCATTTCAGCACTACGTTGGTTAGAAAAGACAGAAGCTGTTATAAGAATCAGTAAATGTGCTGAAGAAGATAATATATTGTATGCTTCTAATCTCTTTATCAATGAAGCATTAGAATAGTGGAATACAGTCCTCCAGGAAAAAGGAAACAACATAGTTTACGTTATGACCTGGGGAGAATTTAAAGAAATAGTAGAAAGGAAATTTTGTCCTTCACATAAAAGAGAAAAGATCGCTGCTATGTTTTTGAACCACAAGATAGAAGGTGTGAAATGTCGTGAGTATACGACAAAATTATTTGAATATGCAAGAATCGTACCGGCTTTGGCTTCGCCGGAAACGGTACTAATTTCTCGTTACATTTGGAGATTAGTAAGTGAAATCCGTGATCTGGTAAAATCGGCTAGACCTCCGACTATTGAGGAAGCAGTTGAACTAGCCAATACCATGACGGACGGATTAATCTGCACCCAGGAAGAGAACAAAAAGAAGGATTTAGCCCAGAAAATTTCTCAAGAATTTTGAAAGAAAGGAACAGGGCAATCCTATGCTCAGCCTTTCTGTAAAGTTTGCAGAAAGAGGCTTTCAGGGAGATGCGCTTTTAAAAAGACTAAATTCTGCAACTTTTGCAAGATGGCTGGTCATACAGATGAAAAGTATAGAAGAAAAGAAACTCGTGTTTTGCAAGATGGCTGGTCATACAGTTGATAAAGGTGCCTGACAACAAAGCTAAAAATACAGGTGGACCTAAGAGGAACGCACGAGCTTTTCAGCTTACTGTACAAGAAGCAGCAATGATTCCGGACGTCATTGCACGTCATTGCAGGTACGTTTCTTATTAATGACGTTTATGCTAAAGTATTGTTTGATTATGGAGAAAATCAAAGTTTCATAAACAAGAATTTTTGTCAAGCCCTCAATCAACCATTAACCAAACTTAATCAAGTTTGCATAGTAGAAACAGCTGACAGGAATTCCATTTATATTCACGAAGTACTTCAAGGAGAGAATATAAATTTACTAGGTCACAAGTTTAAAGCAAATTTGCTTCCAATGAATTTGGTCGGATTCGATGTTATATTATGAATGGACTGGCTAGCAGCCAATCAATATCAAATCCTATGTAATAAGAATTCTGTTGAGATTCGTACGCCAACATGAGAGATTATTACAATTCAAGCAGACAAAGTTCCTAGACCTACGAAGTTTATAACGGTAATGAAAGCGGTAAATTACCTAAGAAAGCAAGGCGTAGTATATATGATTTCTGTAATCATTAGCACCAAAGGAAAGGAGCTAAAAGAAATTCCGGTAGTATCGGAATATTCTGATGTTTTTCCCGAAGATTTACTAGGACAACCACCTGATCGTAAAGTAGAATTCAGAATTCATGGAGTCCCAGGAACAACACCAATCGCTAAAGCACTATATCGCTTAGCGCCAACAGAAATGTTAGAATTGAAAAGGAAATTAGACGATTTGCTAGAAAAAGGTTTTATACAACCAAGCTCATCACCCTGGGGAGCGCCAGTGCTGTTTTTTAAAAAGAAAGATGGGTCAATGCGTATGTGTATCGATTATAGGGAATTAAATATGGTCACAATTAAGAATCAGTATCCCTTACCGAGAATTGATGATCTATTTGATCAACTTCAAGGATCTCGATATTTTTAAAAGATCGATTTACGCTCAGAATACCAACAATTAAAGGTGTAGGAAAAAGACATTCCTAAAACTGCTTTTAGGATAAGATATGGTCACTACGAGTTTATAGTTATGCTGTTTGGTTTAACCAATGCACCAGCTGCATTCATGGATATGATGAATCGAATATGTAAACCGTATTTGGATAAATTTGTAATCGCTTTTATAGACGGTATACTTATTTATTCCAAAAATAGTGATGATCATGTCAAACATCTTCATATACTTTTGGCACTATTGAGAAAAGAGAAGCTTTATGCTAAATTCTCAAAGTGTGAGTTTTGGTTGCAAGAAGTGCAATTTCTAGGTCACTTGATTAACCATGAAGGTATTCATGTGGACCCTGCCAAAATAGAAGCGATCATTAAATGGGAAATTTCTAAAACTCCTACGAAAATTTGGAGTTTCTTAGGATTAGCAGGATATTATAGACACTTTATTCAAGATTTTTCCCGAAAAGCAGTTCCGTTAACAAAGTTAACATGCAAAAATGTTAAATTTGAATGGGGACCCAAGCAAGAAGAAGCTTTTGTAACCTTAAAGCAAAAGTTAACAAATGCCCCAATACTTGCATTGCTAGAAGTAACCGAAGATTTCACAGTATGTTGTGATGCTTCCAAATCAGGATTAGGATGTGTATTAATGCAACGTGAAAAAGTTATTGCCTATGCATCCAGACAATTGAAGAAGCATGAAGAGAATTACACAACACATGATTTAGAATTGGGAGCAATAATTTTTTCCCTAAAGATCTGGAGACATTATTTGTATGGTAGCAAGTTTACTGTATTCATAGATCATAAAAGTTTAAATTATATATTTGGGCAAAAGGAGCTCAACATGAGGCAAAGACTTTGGATGGAAACTCTTAGCGAATATAATTGTGAAATCCAGTATCGTGAAGGTAAGGCTAATGTAGTAGCCGTCACATTAAGTAGGAAAGAGCATGAGAAACCTAAAAGAATACAAGCTCTAGGATTAGAACTTTAAATCAATTTAATTGATGAAGTGAAAAATGTTCAGAAAAAAGCAATGGAGGGAAATAACATTGTTGATGAGAAAAGAAATGGTACAATTGATCAACTGATCAAAGGGAGTGATGAGATTCTCCGAATGGGGAATAGAATCTGGATACCAATCATTGGAAATCTACGAGAAAGGATTCTCGAGGAAGCTCATAAATCCCAATATATGATGCATCCCGGAAAAGATAAAATGTATCAAGATTTTAAGAAAACCTATTGGTGGATAGGAATGAAAAAGGATGTAGCTAATTATGTTTCAAAATGCATAACTTGTTCTCAAGTTAAAGCTGAACATCAAAAGCCATCAGGATTATTTCAACAATTAGAAATGCCAGAATGGAAATGGGAATTAATACCAATGGATTTTGTTACTAAATTACCTACAACAAGAAGAGCTAATGACACAATCTGGGTGATTGTGAATAGATTAACAAAGTCAGCTCATTTCATACCAATGAAGGAAACTTTCAAAATTGAACAATTAGCTAAGTTATATGTAGACAAAGTTATCTCATTACATGAAGTTCCATTATCCATTGTATCTGATCGGGTTAGCCGTTTTACTTCTCATTTTTGGAAAAGTTTCCAAATAGCCATAGGAACACGGTTAAACTTGAGCACAGCATACCATCCACAGACTGACGGTCAAAGTGAAAGGACCATACAAACATTGGAAGACATGCTAAGAGCTTATGAGATAGATTTTGGTGGAAATTGGGATGACCACTTACCACTGGTAGAATTCTCTTACAATAACAGCTATCATACAAGTATTAATGCTGCCCCGTTTGAAGCACTTTATGGACGAAAGTGCAGAATACCAGTGTGTTGGGCAGAAATAGGAGGAAAATAATTATCAGGTCCTGAAATTATAGAAGAAACTACTGACAAGATAATTCAAGTCAAGGAAAGATTAAAGACCGCACGAGATCGCAGAAGAGTTATGCAAATCATAGACGCAAACCATTAGAATTCCAAGTTGGAGATAAAATGTTTCTGAAGGTATCTCCATGGAAAGGAGTAGTCCGATTCGGTAAGAAAGAAAAGTTAAGTCCAAGATTTGTTGGACCATTTCAAATTATTAAACGAGTTGGACCGGTAGCCTATCAACTAGAGTTACCAGAAGAAATGACAGGTATACATGATGTATTTCATGTAAGCAACTTAAGGAAATGCTTAGCTGATGAATAATTAAAAGTACCCCTTCAAGATATAAAGGTAAAAAAAAATTGAAATTCATTGAGAAACCACAACAAATTGAAGATAGAAAAATCAAGAATCTCAAGCATAAAAGAATAGTTTTGGTCAAAGTGAAATGGGATTCAAGACGTGGACCAAAATATACTTGGGAATTGGAATCAGAAATAAAACGGAAGTACTCACACCTATTCCAATAGATCTCCAGGACGAGGTTCAAAATAAGGAGGGGAGATTATAACAAACCATAAAACAATCCAAAAAGAAATAAAACAATTAAAAGAAGAAGTGAAGAAATAAGAAGGAAAATGAGAAGAAATAAAATAATGGAAGAATGGAGAAATGTAAAGGAAGTAAAATTCCATCCCACATTGGTGGAGGAAAGAAAATGGAAGCCTTCCACCATGGTATAAATAGGATTCCTAATTCTTTTCCCACATCGTTAGATTACAAAACTTGTAAGCTCTTTATAAGGAAGAGAGCTCACATGATAATATTCTTATGTGCCAAATCACACCCAGTGGTCCTAGCAGAGGGTGCGAAGCACCCGACGCACATGGGCACGGGCTCCGGCGAAGTGCGATGGGCGCAACGTGGTGCTTTGATGGCGCACTTTGTGTTGATACACGACTTAGGTGTCTCGGTCTTTACTATATTATTTTTATATTACTAGATAATGTAAAGGGTATTTTGGTAATCACCTATTCGCTCTAATGTAAGGCTATTCGTTACCATGTAACGAATAAGCCACATTCGTTATGTATGTAAGCCACATCGTTAACCCCGCTTAACGAATGTGAAAACAAATGAAGGGCATTCGTTAAGAACTAACGTAACATGAATGAGTATGTTCATTCATTAGTATTAATGTAATGAATGACACATTCGTTAAGGTTTAAGTTAACGAATGTGTCATCATCTATATATATTGTAACCATTATCAGTAATGTAAGCAGTTCTATTTTATCATGTATTTTGCCTCGTTACTCTGCCAAAATCTTCTCTAAAACACACACAAACACACACTAACTATATTACACCATAATCGTATTGAATACGCAATGAAGAACACGATGTCATCATCGATCTAGATCCTACAGGGCTCTCTCAAGTGCTATCAGAGCCACTAGATCGGATCTTCGTGTTATTTCATCATGGATTTGATCAATTTCGGTATCAATTGATATGAATCATTGATTGGATAAGGTTCGGTGAAACAGAGTGGATGAATAAGAGTATTAGAGTTTGTTTAAGTGTAATTGATCTTAGAATTAAGGTAAAGTGATTGTAAATGACGGATTAAGTAAGTTGTGAGATACAATTGGATTGAATTTAGCTGGAATTGAGCTTTAACATTAATGGCAGATTAACGTAATGCTTGAATAGGTTAATTGAGTCTAAATTTGGACAAGTGGTGAAAACGAACTGGTACAGTGAGGTTCGGATTTGAATTTCGAATAGATTGATATAAGTTTTGTTGAATTCGGACTAAAATGGACATATCTGGACTTAGATCTGATGTTTAAAATGGTTTGAACATTTGAAGACTGATTCCTTATCGGTTTGAAGACTGATTTCTTAGCTAAAACATGATTCGTTATCTGATTCGTTAAGGTTTGAGGACGATTGAAGACAGATTCGTTAAAATGTCTAACTGATCATTCATTACATTTTCATTCGTTAATCCTTATTCGTTAGTCAAACATTAATTCAACTCATTCGTTATCAAAACAGATTCGCTATCTCACTCGTTACACTTCCAATATTCACATTCGTTAGACGGAATAATTCACATTCGTTGCTCATTTGCATATCTTTCATTCGCTAAAATAGTGTTCATTCGTGAACAGTGAGACATTCGTGAACAATGAGCTTAAATTTGACAAGTTTAGTCCTTTGACTATTCTATTGTGTGAAATCATGGCCTCGCCTCTTCAAATCAAGCCACATATTATGCTTTAGCCTCACAAAATGCGTTAATGCAGCAGATGTTATCAATGGACAACGAAATTGGGTCACACAATAAATGTCCAAAACTTCTGAAATTATCTGATTTTGCTCGTTGGGAACTGAGGTTTCATGCTCATCTTGGTTCAGTACATCCGAGTAGTGTACGATTTCTGGAGGAGGTTTATAAGGCACCTCTTGTGGGAAGTGAAACCCTTGGATGGACTGAGAAGGATCTTAAGCATTATGAAGCTCACGAAATTAAGGATGCTGAGAGTGAGACCAAAGCTTACTCTACTCTCATGATGGCATTAACCGAGCACATATTTCATCAATATAGCAATATAAAGACTTGTGCTTCTCTATTAGCTACTTTGAAGACTCGAAGCTTGGAAAACACACTCGAGAGCAAAAAGACTCTAGTGAAATTTCAGTTTCAAAATTTTACTTTGTTAAAAATGACACTGTAGAAGAGATGATCAGTCGATTCTGTCATCTTGTTGCAGAAATGACTACAGTTAAACTTGAACCGACTGAGGTGGACAAGATTGATACTTTGAAGAATGCATTACCACCTTCTTATTCTACTTTCTTACTTGTGTTGAAGGAGGATGGTTGTTTTCGAAACGATCAACTCATTTCTGAGCAATTCATCAACAAGTTAGAAGAATGAGAATATGACTTCAAATGCCAAACGTCGCTGAAGGATAATCAGAATCAAAACCCTTCTCTTTATGGTGGTTCATTACCTGCTAGTAATAATTCAAGTTCAGTGCCGATCACCGCATTCTTCACACAGACATCACAAGAAGAGTCTTGTAATGGTAATAGCTTGCCAAATGTATGTTTTATGACATCGGGGGTCAATTCAGGATCAGGTGTAAGTTCCTCAAGCTCTCCAACAAATGTTAATCTGAAAGAAGCGGAGCAGCAATTTGCATTTCTAAGTGCATTTATGTCATCTTACGAACAACTTGTTGGGAGTAAGATAGCAACTAGTGAATTAACTGATGAGGATTATGACCAGATCGACCCTGATGATCTAGGATTAATGGATCTTAAGTGGAATATGGCTATGATAGTCAGGAAAAAGAAACGATTCATGATGCAACGAATGGGAAAAGATTTACCGACTCTAAACAAGAGAGTTGGATTTGATAAATTGAAAGTCAAATGCTATAATTGTGGAGATTTTGGTCATTTCGCCAAAGAATGTGATAAGTCGAGGAAATAATACATGGGTCCTCGTAATGATGAGAGATCTTCCGGAAAAAGTTCATCTGGAACCGATAAGAAGAAATCATTAAAAGGGGATCCAAATAAGCCGGCTAATTCACAAGCTCTCGTTGCCAATGAAGGATTGGATTGGTCTCAAGGACTTTTGGTAAATCAAGCTAACCTTGCTATGGTAGAACCGGTTGAATAGTTTGAAGATGCGAGCGGTGATAATCTATCAGATGGAAGTGACATGTCTGATTCAGAGACTGATTCTGATCATAGTTCACCTGAGCAAACCAAATCTTTTGCGTGTATGGCAAAGATTGAAGAGGTATGTACTAAATCCTCACTTAATGTATCTGTGAATGAATCACAGGAGACAGTAACTTCACAAGTTGTTACTGAGTGTACTGATTGTGTTGAACTCAAAGTCAAACTTGAGTCAGCTTTACAACATAACACTACACTCATGAACGAACTTTTTATGGTCAATGAGTGCTTCAGACAAAAATCCAAATTGTTTAAGCAATCGACACTTAAAATTAACAATTTTTCTATTAGTAATCATGACCTAAAAGCTAAAGTTAACTGTAAAATTGTTGTAGTTTAACAACATTTTCAAGAGATTCTCAAACTTCGAACCTGCATTACCAAGTTAGAGAATGAAATTTTGGTGTTAAAAAATAAACTTGGAAAATTTCGAGATTCTTCATTTCTCTTAAACAAAATTATCGAAGTCAACAATAATCATAAGAAAAATGGTAAAGCTGGATTGGGGTATGTTGAGATTCCTCCCTCATTCAACATAGATTACAGTAGCATTCCTGTTGTGGAGCAATCTACAAATCCAGAAATGCGTGTTGTTGATTCAGTCAAATCTGAAAATGTTGAAACAACTAAATCAACAATTCATGAACTGATTCATATTAAAAGCAATTCAGTCTTTACTGAAAATGAATTGTACGGTTCAATCGAGGAATTAACTGAACCGGATGTGATTGTCAAAAATGATAACATACCTTCTGACAATCATATTATGTGTGAACCCGAGGAATTCGAACAAGCTGTGTATGGTTCGAAGCCCTCGGGTGAGTCTTTGAAAAGGTCGAAAGGTTCTGTTAATCATCAGGCAAGCCTACTGTGTCCTATGAGGATTTGATGAAACTCATTAATCCACAACAAGAGTCAACAAAAGGAAAGGTGTTTAAGATAATAGGCTTATCAAAAATGTTCTTGGAAAATAAGTTCATTTGAATCTTCTTAGGCTAGAAACGATTGAAATCGTTTTTCAAGATGATACTTCAAAGGTTGCCGACCTTGAACAAAGATTTCTTAAATCTAAATCTAAAAATGTTCGAACGAAACCTGTTGCAAATGTTTTTAAACCGATAAAGTTTGTGAAATCATCGGGATTGGAGAATTCATTGACGATAACCAATCTTGAATTCTACAATCATAAAAAGGGATTAATTCATGAGGTTTCAAAGTCGGTAGCCGTTGAGAAACCAAAACTTGATATTCCTCAACCTTCTCACGATTGCAAAACAAGTGTTCCACCACAGAAATGCGTAGACTCTCGGTTATGCTTTAATTGTGGTGAAACAGGTCATGTGGCTAAGAAATGCAAAGCCAAGGTTGATAATATCAAATTGTCATCTAAACAATCTATTCCAATGGTCGAAAGTGATTTTAAATCAAAAGATTCTCAAGTTGAAGAATCTTTCATAATGTATTCAAACGTCAACCCGGGGAAAGTGTTTCAGGTTGAAGTTCCTAATATAATAAACAAATTCATTGACCGTGCTCAACCTGTTTATAAGAACACGGACTCGGGAATAATTCGTGACCGCTATCTGTAGAAGAAAACCAAGAAACCAGTCACATATTCTCAAGTACCAAATGCAAGTGTTAAGTTAAACTTATCTCCGAAAATCTCAAAATTAGAGCCCAAGACTGAGGCTTGGGCTGCCTTTTTGAACTAATCATTTTACGTTTTGTGCAGAGTTCATCCAAGTCTGTATCAGGTCACAAGTGGATATTAGACACTGGATGCTCTCGGCATATTACCGGCAACCTTGACTTCTAAGTAATGTCAAAAATATTCAAGGAGGTTATGTCGCATTTGCTGGTAATAATGGTGGAATGATGATGAAAGAAGGAGAAGTCTCAAATGGGATGATTACATTTGAGAAGGTTAATTATTGTGAAAAAGTAGATCAGAATCTTTTAAGTGTCTCCTATATTTGTGATAAGAAATATACGACTATTTTCACAGATAAGGAATGTGTTATCCTTCAACCTGGATACACAATTCCTGAAGATATGATTGTCATGCGATCACCTTGATCAAATGATATTATGTCCTCGACATGAGTGTTAATGTAAAAGTTTCCCCCTTTGAAACGTGTTTTGTCTTCAAGGCCACGGAGAAAGACTCGATTCTATGACATCGGCGCATGGGGCACATCCATGTACGCAAGATGAATCATCTTATTACCAATGATTTGGTAGATGGAGTGACCCTTAAGAATTTCAAGATGAACGATCAATGTGTCACGTGAAAGAAAGGGAAACAGAAGAAGAAGTCACACTCGTGCAAATCGATTAACTCGATTATCACACCACTGGAACGACTTCATGTGGATTTATTTGGTCCAGTGAATCGTGCTAGTATTGCGAGTGATTTGTATTGTTTGGTCGTAACTGATGACTTCTCAAGGTATTCATGGGTTTTATTTATGGGTTCTAAAGATCAGACACCTGTTTTAATTCAGAACCTTATTACTAAGATCGAATCACTGTATAAACTGAAAGTGAGACGAATTCGAAGTGATAATGGAACTGAAATAAAAAACAATGTTTTGGATTTCTTCTGTATTCAAAAAGGAATACATCGGGAATTTAGTGCGCCTTATGTTCCTCAACAAAATGGCGTGTCTGAACGAAAGAATCGAACGTTGATCAAAGCTGCTAGAACAATGCTTGCAGATTCCAAGCTTCCAGTTCAATTTTGGAACGAAGCTATGAATATTGCATGATATACATTGAATCGTGTCCTTACTGTAAAGAAGTTGAAGAAAACAAGTTATGAACTTCTGAATAATCGTAAGCCTAATCTAAAGTATTTGGAACCATTCGGGTGTCCATGTACGGTGTTGAAGAGAGATGCTTGGAAATTTGATAAAAAGGCATTTGAGGGTTACTTTTTGGGCTACAATTCTCCTAAGAAGCAAATCTTCACTCTTTCTTCGGGATGTGTAGAAGAATGATATCACATAGACTATCAAAGCTACAGTACACCTCCAGCCGGTACAGGTCCTGATTGGATGTTCGACTATGATGGGTTATTTAACTCGTTTACACTAGCGGTTGAAGAGATACCTGAAGACTTTGTTCGATCGTATTTGGAAGAACGATGTCTTCCCATTCCAAGCTCTTCGTCCGTCGATGTGAATGACACTCCTAACGTATCAGAGACATTTTATGATGTTTCTGAATCTTCCGATGATGCTGATTTTGTTGATTCATCTTCAATTCCATTGTATCATCATTTGTCTCTCTAGATACAGTAGAGGAAAATATCACCAATCATGGTGATAATGTATCTGTACCTGCAAATCCTTCATTAAGGATTCATACGAATCATCCGCAGGAACAGATAATTGGGAATATAAACGACGGTGTTCGAACAAGACATCAGTTAGCTAATGTATGCGATGATCTGTTTGATTATAACGTATCTCCTTTAGATGATCCGATTTTATGTGCTTATGCGGATTTGCACTCAACGGGGATTCTGAATATTGCACAACACACTTGCTTTTTATCTCAGATCGAACCAACAAGTGTCACAATGGCACTCAAGGAACCGTCTTGGGTTGAAGCTATGCAGGAGGAGCTGGAGTAGTTTGTAAGACTGGGTGTATGGGATCTTATTGACAAACCCGACAGAGTAAAAAGGGCTATACAGACGAAATGGGTTTATAAGTGCAAGTAAGACGATCGTGGGGTTATCGTGAGAAAGAAGGCTCGATTGGTCGTATTAGGATATAATCAACAAGAAGACATTGACTACACTGAAGTATATGCTCCAGTGGCACGACTAGAAGCGATACACATATTTCTAGCCTATGCAGCCTGTAAGAACTTTAAAGTCTATAAAATGGATGTTAAATCGGCATTCTTGAATGGAGAGATTCATGAAGAAGTGTATGTGAAGCAGCCTCCCGGCTTTGAAGATCCAGACTATCCTGAGTGTGTTTATCGGTTGAACAAGGCTCTATATGGTTTACACCAAGCCCCGAGAGCTTGGTACAGCACGTTGGCTGACCATATGTTAGATAGTGGCTTCAAGAGGGGAACTGTGGATTGTACATTATTTTACAAGAATGTTGGTGACAATCTACTCCTCGTCCAGATTTACGTGGACGATATATTTTCGGTTTGACAAACGACACCCTGTGTAAAGAATTCGAGAAGACGATGCAAACCAAAGTCGAGATGAGTTCGATGGGGGAGATGAGCTTCTTCTTGGGATTGCAAGTTCACCAGTCTGATTCAGGGATCTTTATTCATTAGACAAAATACGTGAATGATGTCTCGAGCCGATTCAAGATATCTGCCGGAAAAATCCCTTCGACACCTCTTCCCGTGGGTCACAATTTATCACCGGATGAATTGGAGGATACCGTTGATCCAACCCTATATCGAGCTATCATCGGATCTCTTATGTATTTGACTGCATCACATCCTGATATAATGTTTGCTTTTTTTTGTGTGTCAGGTACCAATCGAGTCCCGAGTGACTCATCTGGCGGCAGTTAAGCGTATCTTACATTATCTGAGGGGAAATCCCGACATCGGGTTGTGGTACCCCAAGGACGATAAGTTTGATCTCACCGCTTATATTGATTCGGACTACGGAGGATGCAAGATCAACTTCAAGTCTACAGCAGCGGGTTGTCAATTCTTAGGAAACCGGCTTGTTTCCTGGCAGTGTAAGAAGCAGACGACAGTCTCAATTTCAACAGCCGAAGTGGAGTACGTGGCGGCATCGAGTTGTTGTTCACAGGTTCTCTGGATCCAGCAGCATCTGCGGGATTATGGTTTGAAGTTTCTTACTACTCACATTTACATTGACAATTCGGCCGCTATATCTATAACTAAAAATCCGGTTCAACATTCCAAAACTAAACATATTGATATCCGTTATTACTTCATACGTGATTGTTTTGAAAAGAAACTTATTGATATTGAAAAAATTCACACGGATTTTCAAAATGCTGACCTTTATACCAAGGCGTTCGATAAAACACGTTTTCAATACTTACTTGGTATAAGCGGCTTAAAAATGTTAACTGATATTCAATAGCTCAGTTGAATCATTTTATTTTCATTTCTCTTCTTTATTTTCTATTTGTAGTTTTTAGGGGAAGAAAATATAAAATTCAAAAATATTCTGATTTTGTTTGTACATAAAATTTAAAAAATTCAAATATAAAATTCAAGAATATTGTGATTTTGTTTGTACAGAAAATTTAAAAACTCCAAAAACATTCGAATATTGAAAAATTCAAAAACATTGAAAAATGCTCCTCAAAATGAGTTTTTGAGAAAAAAAGGAAAATGATAGTACATTGATTAATTGATCCCAAATCCAGTAAAAGGTAAGTAATAAAAGACTGAGTGCTTAATTGCATTGATGTATTGGTAGGTTTTTTAACAAACAAGTAAGTACAAGTAAGTGATATAAATCTAAATTTTCGAATAAATAAAATTATTGGTTCTAGAAAAAGTCTTGATAAGGATGACTAAAATGTAATAATCCGGTCACACTCAAGCCTTCTAATCAATTTGAAAAACATTTTTAAAGAAAAAGCTTCTAGTTGGTGGTTAACGCTTCAATGATGTATGGTCTTATGGCCTTAAATCCTGTATTGATGGGATGCTTTAAGGTTCCTGGCTCCATTGGGTCTTTATTCGGTTTTACATCTGGTATTCATTTCGATGAATATTAAAAATGCTTGAAAAAGCAAACCCGCAGTTTAACTGCTTAAGTCTATAAACTTGATCGCAAAATTTACTTTATGTACAAAATGAATTACATAATTGATCAAACCACGCTGTGAGTCATACATTGTCCCTTTGCTCGTGTCTTATTACCATTAAGAACGGACCACAAGGGACACAATCTTTGCAAACCGACAGATGAAATCGTGCATACTCATCCATGGGAACGGACCTTAGGGTATTGCTTGATAACGGGGGTATGTCTTGTAGTGGGGATTACGGGCCATGATTTCTTAAAATCAATCATTTTACATCAAATTGATTTTAAGGTTTAAGTCAAGTTGGGGTGATTTGGAAAAAATCAAATTAAGCTTGAATCAAGATTAGAACTAACAATTTTTGTTATTTGTGCCTAATTGAACCAATTAAAAATATCAATATCATCGAACAATCTGAAACATTTGTTAGAAGATTCAGGTGGACAACAATACCAATAATCGACTTAACACCAGTAATAATAAAAGCTAAAAATAAAACTATGATGGACGGAAATTTTGATCAATATGATTCCCTGCTCGACTCACAAAAATATGTACTGCTTTGATAGATGTTAGGTGTTTACTGCTTTACGTTTAATGCATTTTATTTTGTTTTGAAAATTTTAAAAATCCAAAAAAATTTTATTTTTTCCACTTTATTTTTGATTTACCGAGCTGGCGAATAATTCAAAACCAAAAGAAAGGTTGTTACCCCAAATTTTTAAGTTAATTCGTGCTCAATGTATTTTTTTTAAAAGTAAAAATCCGTTTAAGTTAAACTTTTCCGATCCTTGGTTGATCGGGTATTTTAATGTATTCAATTGGAACCCTAATTGGGTTAATTGATTATTTAATTCATTTTTAAAATCCTAATTGGTTTTAAATAATTATTTAAATCATTAATGAGAATTAATCTCATTCGTTAATGGTATTTGGTTATTCGTTAACTTTAGTATAACGAATGTCAAGCTTTTCGTTATTTATACATAACGAATCACCTCATTCGTTATGAAAGACATTCGCTTCCGTTGAGTATAACGAATGGAAGACATTCGTGTAAACAGTTAACGAATGGAATGCTAATGTATCATTCGTTAAATTTTAACTAATGAGAATTAGATTCGTTATATGGTTAACGAATAAGGTTCTTTAAAATTAACGATTGAGGACATTCGTTAATTCAAATTTAACGAATGACCTCGACTCGCGTGAAATAATTGAGGGTTTATAATCCCAAGGCAGACGAATGAATCGTCATTCGCCTATTCACTATTTCATCGCCTTTCGTAAACAAACTCTTGCAAATTTTTTCAAGAATATGTATACTCGTCTTTACCCAAATTAACTGTTTGAGTGATAATCTACAGGTAATGACGAGTTGAATTATACCAGATTCGACAGATTTCCATGGAGATTTAAGGCTTAATTGTTCAGTTCTTAAATCGATATGAACAAATAGAAATAATATTCAAATGTTTAATATTTGTGATAGTTTACGGATGTTTGAGTATTGATTAATGTATCAAACGCAATTCCGACTTAGAGTGTTAGGAGTAATTGATGATTTTAATCGGAATCATTTGATAATTAGTTGAAGTTCATCGGGTTTTGATTTTTGTTAGTCTTAATTCATTGGATTTTGACTCATAAGTATCAAAATTAACTTAATAAGGATCGATTCGTTATAGTTTAACGAATATCCTAGTTATTCGCTATCTTAGCGAATGTGGTTATTTACTTGTGTAACAAATAAGTCTCTTTCGTTTGCAATAACGAATAAGATGTTGATTTGTTATAAGTAACGAATGGATAGTTAAAGTAACGATTAGACTTATTCTTACTTTGGAGTATCCTACTTTCACACAATTCACAGGGTTCCTTTTTCGGGTATATGAAATAGGTGACTTCGCTAAGTCGATTCACAGGGTTCCTTTTTCGGGTATATGAAATAGGTAACTTCACTAAGTCGATTATTATATAAATATTCCATTCTTTTAAGTGCTTTTGAGCTAAGTTTTTATTAAATATTATTATCAATTTGTTTGTATGTAAGTTAAATGGTTTCTAGAGACTATGAGCTAAAATTGAGCACTTTTACTAAACTTGAGACCGACGAATGAATGGTCAAACATAATGTATATATTATTAATTTTTATTATTATTATAATTAACTATTATATTATATAGTATCTAAAAAAAGAGTAAAGGAAAAAAAAGAAAAGTAACAAAAGAAAGATTGTTACATAATATTAACAATAAATAAATCATACATGTTATGAAATCAAATCAAATCTGGTGGGTTTTATAATATTATTTAATTAACTATGTTTCTTTCATTTACATTAGAGTTGATTGGGGAGCAGTTCCACGGCCTATGAAAGGAACAAATTGAGACAGACTCTAGATGATATATATATATATATATATATATTTCCGTCAGATTGAAAAAAAGAATCCCTACAGCCGCAACAATATATTATTCGGAGAGGAGTGAGCAACCATGAGCCATATTATTATTTTTTTGCTTTCGTTTGGTGGAGGCCGTAAGTTGAGAGGAGCCAGCCGTAAGAGAGGAGCAAGCCAGGGTGTTCGAGTGTAGAGAGCGTTCAAGATTAGTATCTACTCATCCAAATATTATTATTCAGTTTGAATTTATTTTTTCATTATGAATTCAGTTTTTAGACCTATTTATTTTATCTGGTTCTTGTCCTTGGGATTAGGTGTTTAGGCTAGAACGCTCTGACAGGAGGTTTCCTAGATTTCCTTAGTTTCATTGTAATTCCGTGTCTTATTGATTGTTCTTAGGTTACCCCTTGCACTTTAGGGTGTATTGAGATAATGAGACTGACAGGTAATCTATCTTTTAGGGTACTTTAGTATTGTTGGAGAGACTGACAGTTAATCCGACCAACCGGTAAGTTTACACGCCCCTTAGGTTTCCTTTTAGGTGACACCCGAAAAATGATCAGGGATCCACTAGGTTGTCTAAGAGTGCCATATTTTAAGATCCTGGTTCCATCATAGTTTTCATATCCAAGAGAGATCCAAGATTCACAAGTAGGATTCTAAACCTAGGTAGCGCTTCTCCTATCTTTGATTCCGTCTAGGTAATCTAGTTATTTTTTGTTAGTGTCATTGTCAGTTTTAGTTTAAGTATTCTTTCGTTAATAGTTAATAAATAAAAAAAACACAAAAAACAATTAAATCTATTTAATTAAGTTAATAGTCAGAGTCTAGTTTAGGTATCGCCAGTGTCCTTTGGGTTCGATATCCGGACTTCATTAGGCTTTACTATAGTTGATAGATACACTTGCATGTCTAGTGGTCTAGCATTAGGATAGTCTAGATTTATAAATTTAAAACTAGAGTGTCTAGGTTTGATTAATATTTTATAGACCGCGTTTCAGCACATCAAGTTTTGGCGCCGTTGCCGGGGACACTTAGGCGATAGCGAAACTAGCTTTGATTGATATACTTAATTGATTAATTGGTCTTATTTGTGTGTCTAATTGTTAGCATCTAGTAGGTCTTAGGGAATCTTTTTAGTGTGTCTAGTAATTTTTGTAAATTTTTTTATTACTATTTTATATTGTATATTCTTATTTTTTATATATATTTAAATTTTTGTAAATATTGTTATATATATATATATATATATATATATATATATATATATATATATATATATATATATATATATATATATATGGTGCCCATGATCTGTTTTGTTTGAGTGTCCTTTGCTGTGATTTTTATGGAGCATTACTACAGGAACCGCCAGCATGGATACAATTATAGTCATCAAGAATATCTTCTGATTTTAACGAATCTGTCATATTCGTTAATTACTAATGCAATGGAATCAAAATCGGAAAACTGATTTTCAAAACATTTAGGTTACTTTAATTAATAATAGATAAACGCAAAAACGGCGATTGCCGATATTGTTGTCCACTTAAACCCAGCCACCAACTTATTAAGCCCTCCATCATATTCAGTTATTAAGTTCAAGTGATATCAATAAACCTATGGGTCTCACACCTAAAGAGTTACAGATTCACTTACCCCCATCTCAAGCATAATCAAGACAACTTAAACCGGGTTGAAGCAGACTGGTTCAACCTATCACCATAAGCTAAAAACCCTTTAATGGTAAGAAGAAAATGCACTTAGGTGGAATTTAGATGGATGAATGGTCAAGTGAGGTCGTATGAGTAATTCCAAAACCTAAAACTATATTAGCGGATTTCAGCCCAACATTGTTTCACCCGAGCTGCAACCTAGTATATGACGGTCTCAAGCCTCCACCCTTAGTATTTCCTAAAAATATTTATTGACTAAGAACATTGAGCCCCAATAGTGTTTCGTCAGAGTCACCATCCCCTTGGTAACTAGTAAGCTCTCAGCCCCGTCTAGTATGTGCCATTTGGCCTCTTTTTCTATTTTTGATTTAACTTTTGTTTTTGTGAATGCTTCTTTGGCATTTGCATAACTTTCTCATTCACTTTTATTTTCACGATATTTGCACATATTTGGCGTTCGTGCAACAAAACTTTGTGCTCTTAGGCATATTTTTACCTAAATATATAACTATTTTCTAAGCTCGTATAAATGATGGACATGGTCGGGCGTCACCACTCGTTATTTACTTTCATAAAATAGAGTGGCGTGCTAAATTTTAAGTGAATGTAAGTCTCACCACCTCAAGGTTTTAAGATTAAGGTAATACTCGTTATGCCTTATCGAATTTTCAGCTTCACTATCCCCCCTCAAGATAAGAACCCACAAGGTTTATGACTATTAGGTATATTAATAATAATCAGGGGAAACCTTTCAAGGCTAGTTGGGCCTACCGACACATCTCAAATTAAGTACGCTTTTTATTTTTTTATATCTCATATATATATTAGTAGTTTTAAAAACCAATCCCCAATTTTTCTATCATTTTCCATTTTGTCGCAAAACATTTAATTCAATGGACATTTTTTTTATTTTTTATTTTATTATTATTATTATTTTTATTTTAAATAAATATATACTTTTTTTTTATTTTTTTTAAATATATTTTTTATTTTTTTTTCAAACCTAAAAACGTCAGTTTCCCATCCCCACACTTAAATTTCACATTGTCCTCAATGTGAGACAGGAGAAAGACAAAAATAAAGCAGAAAAAAAACAAAAAACAAAGAAAATGGAACAGACTCCTATGGTAAATACTACAGTGATCTTCATGAGTCATGTTCCGATAAAGCGACCGTATAGCATTCCATTCGCGGCCGCAGCTCTTGGGTCCCTCTACAGTCAAATAAGTTCAGAATGCCCCCGTCTGAATGGAGATTGAGTACGAACGTTAGCATCCAAACCTGCAAAACAAAGCTCAAAGCACCCAAAGCAGACATCAAACAGACTCTAAAACTTAAAACTGACTCAAAATACAAAAATAAAAGAAAACAAATACAAACATATACAAACTCTACACTCGGACATTCACTCGAAGTCCTATCCATATCAATCAATCAACCTAGGGATGTTGAGGTGAAACACGTCCCCTCAACCGAATCAACCGGCCCACCAATATAATGATTCAACCTATGGCAATTCACCTTCCACAAGCTCCCATCAACATCCTGAACTTCCGATCGTGCAACGCCTTTGTACGCTCTTTATAACTCCAAGATCTCTCATACGCCTCATCTCTCAGCTCCTCAACCTCATGAATTTGGAGATACTGGTTTTTCGCAGCCTGGGTCAGGTCAAGATTAACGGATCTCAACACTTAATATGCCCTATGCTCTAACTCAACCGGAAGATGACACGCTTTCCCATAAACCATCCTAAAGGGTGTGGTCCCAATAGGCGTTTTAAACGCTGTGCGGAAAGCCCAAAGCGCGTCATCCAACTTATCGGACCAGTCCTTTCGGTTCTTGCCGACAGTTTTCTCCAAAATACGCTTAACACCTCGGTTTGCGTTCTTCACTTGCCCGCTCGTCTATGGGTGATAGGCGGTGGACAACCGATGGGTGACCCCATACCGTGCCAGCATCTTCTCCATTTGGGCATTAAAAAAGTGTGTGCCCCTATCACTGATCAAGGCCTTGGGATTACTAAACCGACAGAACAACCTCTCCAATAATCCCACTACAACTCGGGCGTCATCAGTGGGTAAGGCTTGAGCCTCAAGCCACTTGGAAATGTAGTCGATAGCCTCGAGAATGTATCGGTTCCCTCGAGAAGAAGGGAACAGACCCATGAAATCAATGCTCCAAATATCGAAAACCTCACAAACCTGAATAGGGTTTTGGGGCATCTCATTACGGGATGAGATGTTACCAGTGCGCTGACATGCATCACACTGTCTGACAAACACGTGTGAGTCTTTAAAAATTGATGGCCAATAAAAGCGGGAATCTAGAACTTTCCTAGCAGTGGAAGAGGAACCATGGTGGCCTCCAGTCAATCCCTCATGACAATGTCTAAAAATCTCACGTCCGTCTTCCCTACTCACACACCTCCTCAACATTCGATCAGCGCCTACACGAAACAAATACGGTGAATCCCATATGTAATGGCTGGCATCTGTGAAAAACTTCCTCCTCTGCTGAGAACTCATGCCTTTGACCACCACTCCTTCAGCCAGATAATTCGCAATGTTGGAGAACCATGGAAGACCCTCCTCTTCAGCACTAACGTACAAGACTGGCTCGCTCTCAAATCTCACTCTCACCATCATCAACGACTCGTGGGGAAACCTATCCCCAATGGTGTCCTCTCTAATCTCCTCTCTCTTCGGATCCTCCAAACATGACAAGTGATCCGCAGCAACATTCTCCACTCCCTTTTTATCTCTAATCTCAATATCGAACTCGGAAAGCAGGAGAATCCATCGTATCAAACGAGGTTTGGCATCTTTCTTGGCCAACAGGTATCGCAATGCCGCATGATCAGTATAAACGATGGTTTTGGATAGCACGAGATAAGAACGGAATTTTTCGAACTCGAAGACCATTGCTAGAAGCTCCTTCTCTGTAGTTGTGTAATTCTCCTGAGCATCATTAAGGGTCTTACTCGCGTAATAGATAGGATGGAAGTGCTTGTCCTTTCGCTGACCTAGAACAGCACCGACTGCAAAATCACTAGCGTCGCACATAAGCTCGAAGGGTAAGCTCCAGTCAGGTGCTACTAAGATAGGGGCGTTAACCAGCTACCCCTTGAGAAAAAACACCTTCAGACAATCAGCATCAAAGTCGAATGTGATGTCCTTCTCTAAAAGGCGATTCATGGGCTGGGTGATCTTAGAAAAATCTATTATGAACCTGCAACAAAAACCCGCATGCCCGAGAAAACTACGAACGGATTTCACACTAGTCGGTGGAGGAAGTCTACTGATGGTGTCGATCTTAGCTCTATCTACCTCAATACCGTCTCATGAAATCTTGTGCCCAAGCACAATTCCTTAGTCACCATGAAGTGGCACTTCTCCCAATTCAGCATCAACTTCGTCTCTATGCACTGTTTCGTCATTCTCTCAAGATTAGAAAGACATTGATCAAAAGAGTCCCCGTATACCGAAAAATCGTCCATGTAAACCTCCATGGAACTCTCGATCATGTCCTGGAATATCGCTACCATGCAACGTTGGAATGTAGCTGGAGCATTACATAACCTGGAAGGCATACGTTTGAACGCGAAGGTACCGTATGGGCATGTAAATGTGGTCTTTTCCTGATCCTCATGTGCAACCGGGATCTGGAAATAACCTGAAAATCCATCAAGAAAACAGTAAAACTGTCGTCCCGACAGACGCTCCAATATCTTATCGATGAACGGAAGAGGAAAGTGATTTTTCCTAGTAGCGTCGTTAAGCCTCCTATAGTCAATGCAAACCCGCCAACCTGTGACTGTCCTAGTCGGAATAAGCTCGTTACGCTCGTTAGTGACAACAGTCATCCCTCCCTTCTTAGGGACAACCTGAACGGGACTCACCCATGAAGAATAAGAGATGGGATAGATTAGGCCAGCGTCAAGGAGTTTGATAACCTCCTTCTTGACCACCTCCGACATGTTAGGGTTAAGCCTCCTCTGAGATTGGATTACAGGCTTGTACTCATCCTCCATGAGTATCCTGTGCGTGCAAAAGTTCGGGCTGATGCCCTGAATGTCCATGAGTTTCCATGCAATGGCCTGTTTGTGTGCCTTGAGCACATCAACCAACCTCGACTTCTCATCATCCGTCAACTGAGAAGAAATGATGACGGGCAAATCGGCCTCACTGTCCAAGAAAACATACTCCAAATGAGGAGGTAGCTCATTAAGCTCAAGGGACGGCGGTGCCTCAATCGATGGTCTCTCCTTCAGTCTCTTGGTGCTATCGGCAACCGTGAACGCCTCGGGGTATTCTGGAGGTGAGCTAGCAAGAATGCTCAGGTCGTGCTTCGGGGGAACATCAACCTCGTCCTCCTGATTGAGCAAATCTGCTCTAGAGATGTAGTCAAGACAGCGCTCGAACTGAGATATGAATGTGTCAAGAAAGTAAACGGAATCGTCTTGACTACTAGAGTTCCACATCGATTTGACGACATCGAAGGTGACATTTTCCTCCCCTACACGAAGTGTAATTTTGCAGTCGAAGATGTCAATAAGCGCTTTAGCAGTACGCAGGAAGGGTTGTCCCAAAATGAGCGGGACCTGATCGTCCGCCTCCATGTCAAAAATAACAAAATCCACGGGGAAAACAAAATTATCGACTTTAACGAGTAAGTATTCTACGATTCCCCACGGATATTTGACCGAACGGTCGGTCAAGGATAAACTCATGCGCGTTGGGACCGGCTCGCCAAGGTCTAGCTTTTTATAAAGAGAATATGGCATAAGATTTATGCTAGCACCTAAATCGACCAACGCGTAGCTCTCAGTCGAGCTGCCAGACAAACACGGAATCGTGAAGTGTCCCGGGTATGCTAATTTCTCCGGCAGCTTGTTCTGGACTACCACAGAGCATCCTTCATTTAGACAAACCGTCGAATGCCCCTCCAGCTTCTTGTTCGAAAGAAGATCTTTTAAGAATTTAGCATATTTGGGCATATACTGGAGTGCCTCTACAAACGGAAGATTGATTTTTAACTGTTTAAACTTGTCCAAGAAATGTCCATATTTCTCTACATACTTCTGTCACAGAAGATGGGCAGGATACAAAACTCGAGTAAGATCGACTTCGGGACTTTTCTTCTCTTCAAACTTCTTCTCAGCAACCTTCTTCGTAGGAGACTCGCCGTTTGACGCGGTACTTCCTAGGGCTCGCCTCTCGTGCGTCCTCACAGGAGCCTCCATCTCTATCTCCTCGTCCACAGGCTTCTCATCATCTGCCGGTAGCTGCTCTCTATTGCCTCCTATGCCATTGCGGGTGGTCACCGCCTTCAGCTGTGCCTTCGGGTTAAGCTCGGTGCTTCCTTGAAACGCTCCGACCTGCTTATTAGGTAGCATATGCTTCATCATCTCATCCACCTTTCGAGACATCTCCAAAATTGATGACTGCTGGTTATTCAATAAGGTGTCGTGCTCAGCTAGTCTATGCTGTGTGTTATTATCTCTATCAATAAGGTGGGAAAGCATGGTAGATAGCTTTGTTAGAAACTCCTTAAGATCTGGATCCATACCACTGCTCTTCCCCGCACTCGAACTCCCTGCCACCTCCGTATCTCTAACCTGACTTTGCTCCTGTCTCTGCTGAAAGCCCTGAGCATTACCTCCCGACCTCCAACCATAGTTTGAGCTATTCCTCCATCTGGGGTTCCCGTAGGCATTCTGTCCTCTATTCTAATTTCCCAAGTACTCCACCTGCTCCTGCTGATCGACCGGACAATCAACTGTGTCGTGCCTTCCTCGGCAGATCTCGCACCTATTAACAACCTTCTTCAAGTCCTTAATTTCCCTCTGAATTGCCTCTAAGGCAGCCGTGATGCTAGTATCATTCGAAACTTGATGGACACCTCGAGCGCAGGAAGTGGTGTGTCTAAAAGTGGTTTTAGAAGTATCTCGAGCAGACGTCCCTGCTGCTCGGCTAGGGAAAATCTCTCAAACATCGACTCACACTCATTTATATCCAGCTTCTCTAACATGTTCCCTCCAGCTGACGTGTTGAATCTCTGTTGCATCTCAAAGGTCAGCCCGTTATAGAATTTCTCGACTACGACCCATTCGGATAGACCATGCTGGGGGGCATCTACTAAGCAGATTATAGAACCTTTCCCAAGCCAAAGGGTATGACTCGTCAGAGTCCATGAGGAAGGAATAGATCTGATCACGAAGTCGCGAGGCTTTAGATGGCGGAAAATACTTCTTTAGGAATTTATCTCGAAGTTTGTCCCAGGGAAAATGGAAAAAGATGAAGGTAAATAGAAACACGAGTGGCGTTGGAGATATGAAAAGTGTCGCAGATGCGAGTGAATTTGTTTAGATGGCCCGGCGCATCCTTGTTTTTAAGTCCGTGAAATAAGGAGGAATTAGTAATGGAAATCATGACGTTGGGCGGAATATGCCAGTTACTAGCATCGGGCATCGCCGGACGTGTGATAGCAGACTGTCTCCCCATAACTCCCTCATTCGCTCTCGAGTGAACCGTACGCCTAGGGGGAATAGCATCAGCCATATCTAACGTGGAATCTGAAACGTGTACCTTGCTTTCGCGTAGATCACGTGTAATCTCTCGAAGCTCCCTACGGCGCTCACGAAGATCTCTCTCGAGTTCATCCGAAACAGTGAACTCTGGTGGACCTAGCGAACGAGTAAGTCGCATACGCTGAAAAAAAGATAAAAGAGTGAAGCCCCAAACTTATCCCTAAAACACACAAGGCACAGATAACAATTAAGAGCAATTAAGTAATAAAATTAAATAAAATCTAATTATTTAAACTATAACTAAAAACAAAGAAAAAGCAAGTAGAATCTAATTCACCAATTACCAAGTGTTCCCGGCAACGGCGCCAAAATCTTGATGCGCTTAAAGTGGTATATAAAAATATTGCAATTAATCGACCTAGCACAACGAGTAATAAAAACCTAGAATACCCTAAACCAAACCACTAGCAACAGGCAAGTGAACCTATCGGGTGTAGAATAGCTATGGGAAGTCCGGGAATATCGAACCCTAGAGACACTTATTAAATCAACGAAACTAGATTCTAAAAGCTAATTAAATTAATAATTAAGAAAAAGAATATTTTTAGATTTTTTATTTATTTTATTTTAAAACTAATTATTATTTAGACTAATTAATTAAGCTAAAATAAACTAATAAATTAAACTTAAAATTCTAAGACTTAGATGAAAACCACTAATGAGAAAGGCGTCACCTGGGCTTGAAATCCTATTTGTGAATCTTGGATGCTTATCGGCTACGAAAATTGTGATGGAACCGGGATCTAAAGATACGACGCCCTAGACATCCTAGTGGATCCCTGATCATTCTCTGTGTGTCACCTAAAAGGATTACCTAAGGGACGTATGACGCAAACCGGTTGGTTGGATTACCTCTTAGTCTCTCCAACAATATTAAAGTACTCTAATGACTAGATCACCTCTCAGTCTCACTAATCACAATATATCCGAGAGTGTAAGGGACGTAAGGAGTAACCTAAAGATGCTCAAAAAGACGTAGGATAGAAAAAATCAAAAGACAATAAGGGGGAAATCCACTCTCGTGTAATCTATACCCAAATTGCCTAATGAATAAGACAACCCCAACTATCTATTACCTCTCAAGATAGGTAGAACACTTATAATCTCTAAACCCTCAAACAATAGTTCTTATGGATTATGTTGACTATAAACCATAAACTAGTTACGAACACACAGTAGGTAACCGAATGTGCGTCTACACATGAAAGACTTTCACAAAGACACATATGGAACAATTGAATAAAAGTAAATTAATATTAAGCATGCATATTCATCTTAAAAGCATCAAAAAGTCTATTACAATAATATTAGTCCAACACCAATAATCAATAAAACCGACAAGCAAACCAAAGTTCAATAAATATTCATTTGAAGCCTAGGCAACAAAAAAGTTTTAGCCAATAATCATGCTCAAAATAAGAATAAAATATATTGGTTCAACAAAGTTCATAATAAAAATAATAGAATTAAAAGTAAGACAACCGTGTTTGAGTGAGTAGGTGAGATCCCAAACACAAAACTGCTTTCTTGTTTGCGGTTATCTTCTTTTGCAGCTGGCTTGGAACCCAAAGAAATAATATTTTCAGATGGAATCCTCTTTTTCCTCTTGTGTCCACTTTCTTCAAAAATATCCCCCCTGATTGCGACAGTCAAAAGAAAATATATATCTTTGATGGCGGCTCCTGTGCGTCTGCTACTCCCTTTTCTCAAAAATAAGTGAAATATTATATATCCCTGGCTGGCAGCTTCCTTCAATCTTTGCTGTCTTTCGTTTCAAGTAAACCTAATGGGCCTGCCCAATTTAGTATGACAACAAAAAATCAACAAGCTCATATACGTTGTTGTTGTTGTTGTTACTACGTAAGTCTCTTTCTTTCTTTTTTTATTTTTTTTTTTATTTTTTTCTTTATTCTCATAATATTATTAGGGTAGATTCTTACGTTTTCTTTTTTTTTTCTTTTTTCTTTTTTTAAATACTTTATATAATTATAATAATAATTAGTATAATATATCATATGCTCGACTCGTCATTCGTCGGTCTCAAGCTTAGTAAAAGTGTTCTATTTTAGTTCGTTTCTTTTGAAACCATTAAACTCACAAATGAATCAAATAATAATAATATTCAATAAAAAGTTGACTCAAAGGTATCTCAAAGTAGGAAATATTTATATATTTATATATAGATTTTAGACCACATCACTTATTTATAATATTATTATGTATTATTGCAAAACTGGTGATAAACTCATTCAACTTTATGTTGACAAACTCAATGGTATTTTCTATGCATATGCAAGTTATTGTGTGACTTGAAGATTGAAGTTTGGACACCTAGACAAGAATTTAGGATTTAATGAAGACAATCATTATTTAATTTATGTTGGATTATATTTACTTATTTGAATTGCTTTGTCATATTTGGATATTGCATGCACTCTTTGAAATAAAATAATTAGCTTAATAGATATTGTCATTTTTATATTATAATAGTACCTTTGAGCTGTGAACAATCAGCTTACGTCCCAACATTTCCGCCTTAGGTTGGGGTGTGACATTTAAGAGTTCTGTAATGATACTATGTATATATATGATTGATTTCTTTTAAGAACCATTTTGAGTTTTAAAAACTCGAAAGAACTCAACGTAACAATATTTTTTTTAAAATTTTTTGGCACATACGTAATATATGTAGGTTACATATACGTAGAAAAATTACAGAATTTTTTGCGCACCTAGTCGACTTCTTACATAAGTGTAACGTACGTTTAAATTAATATAATCGCTGTACATCTTTATTCTTTATCCTACTTAATTTTTTAATCAACTTTAATCTCAACCACATAATCTAATATATTTAATTAAATGTGTGGTTAAAAATGAAATTCTTAGGTTCTTAAAACTTAACAACGTTCTCAAATTATCTCTGTATATATATATATATATATATATATATGGAGAGAATAAAAAAAAACTCATCTTTATATAAAAAACTTAAAAACTTATAAAAAATTATTTTTAACTAAAAATAAAAAAATATTTTCAAATTTCTGTTTTTGTCATTATTCTTATATTTTCTTACCCTTTGCTCGAAAAATATAAAAAAAAATAAAAAAAATATCCGTTGTAATGCACATACATGTTACTGTGTGATACCGTTATATTACACATGTGTATTACTATGTATTTTTGAGTTTAATAGTGTTTAATTGCATATATTCAATATTTGTGTATTGCATATGTGTAGTATTGTTGTATTATATGGCAAAAAAATAATAATAAAATAAAAGTCAATGTGGTGCACATGTATGTTAATGTTGTATTACACATACGTACTAATGTGTATTCGATGTGTGTATTAGTCTTATATTGCATATATACAATAGTGTGTATCAAATATGTGCAATAATCTTGTATTCTATGCAATAAAACACTTTTGCATATATGCAATGCACATTATTACACATGCGCACTATACCGACGAGGTTACCGACAAGGTTTTTTTTTTTTTTTTTTTTTTTTTTTGCAACCAATAACAACATATAAGAATAATGGGAAAAAAAAAGAAACTTCAAAATTTTTTTTTTAAAGTTAAAAACAGTTTTTTATGAGTTTTTAGGAGCTTTTAATTTCTCTTTAAAAAATGTTTTCACTAGATCCCACCCCTATATAAATATATATATATATATATATATATATATATATATATATATATATATCTGCGTGTGTGTGTGGGGGGGAATGATATTTTGAGAACTTGATGAGTTGTAAGAACTCAATATTGACCACACAATCGTTTAATGCGTATAGAATATATGGCTGAGATTAAATCTTATTAAAAAAATAAATTAGGGAAGAGAATAAAGATGAGTGATGATTACATTAGTGTCAACGTTATTTACACCTATGCAAAAAGTCGATTCGATGTATAAAAAATAATGTAATTTTTATACGTGTATGTAACCTGCATATTACATATATGTAAAAAAATATTCAAAAAAAAAATTGTTACCATTAGTTCTTTCGAGTTCTTAAAAACTCAAAGTGGTTCTCAAAAGAAATCGTATTTTATATATATATATAGGGGAGGGATATTTTGAGAACCATGTTGAGTTTTAAGAACTTAAGAACTCAATTCTAGGCCGTACATTTAATTAAATGGATTGGAATATGTGGTTGAGATTAAATCTGGCAAAAAGTCAAAGTAAGAAAGAGAGTAAATATGTAAGTGGTTACACTAACTTTTACATCCGTTACACATGTGTAAAAAGTCGACTCGGTGCGTAAAAAATTTTGTAATTTTTTTACGTGTATGTAACTTACATATATTACGCATGTGTAAAAAAATCATCACACTGAGTTGTTTCGAATTCTTAAAACTCAAAGGGGTTCTTATATATATATATATATATATATATATATATATATATATATATAAGTATTTAAACGTTTTAAACAGAGGCCTTAATTTTTCGGGGCCTCGAGTGCTAGCTTTAACTAACAATGATGTAGGGCCGGCCATGCCTAAAAGATATCATCACAAAACATTGATGAAGTGGGTTACAAATGAGAATCATAGAAGTAAAAATATGGGTGTGGGTAATTTGTTTTCAAATGGATATGAGCATTCCCAACCCGTCCTCTATCCCAATCTTCATAATTACACTATATAACACTACATCTCTCTCTATAGTTTAATTAAATAATATTTTTTTATACTTTTATCATTACAGTTTTCTCTCTCCAACCTATAATTTACAAAAAATCACTACATTTTCTCTCTTCACCCTATAATTTATACTCACAACCCCACCCTATAATTTATAAATTCCCCTCACAAAATTATAGAGGATGGGTTGAGAATGCTCTAACCAACGATATTTACCATCAGGTCTTATGATGTAGCTCTTAGGATATATTACCAACATAATAGGAACGAGACGATAGCTTTGGACTTTACCGACGGCCCTCGGTAATCTGTTATTTTTATTTTTAAGTTATAAAAAATCGAATATGAATTCTGTTAAAATTAAATTACAAAACTAAAATAATTAAAAATAAATTCTTGTTACGAACTTTTATGCGTCTTGGTTTTAGCATGTGTCATGAGAAGAATTTGTGTTGGGCTCAGTTTCGCACATTTGTGAACTAACTAGCCAATTTATTCACGTGGGTTAAAAAATCTATAATATATATAAACGAAAACCCAAAAATCCTATGTGTCGTGATTTGGTCGTTTCTCTTTTTTATGGAAGTCACCAGATTTCTTGATTTTTAAATGGATGCCTCTCATTGATTTAACCCAAATTCATGGGTATGGGTTTTACCAAAACCAGATAGCTCTTAAACAGGTTATAACATCTCATTAAATTAAAAATTTATCTTACCAATTATTTGATATGAAAATCCTACAAAATAGGAATATATTAAAATTTATTATCCAATTTAACAAGAAAAAAATATTATTCATAATTAATAAACAATTTTATAGTAAAAAACCTAAGCGGGTCATGGGTCACCAAATTCAGATAGCTTTTAAACGAGTTATAACATATTATTTATTTATGAAAGCCTTTTATCATCAAACTCTAAGCATATCATTAACTTTCTTACAATAAAGAAATTAGAATCCAAAAAATAAATATTAAAAAACGAAAAATGTAAAACAATCATTCTCTCAAGCCATTAGATTACTTTATTTGTAAATGAAGGTTACTCACGCATTTGACCTGAATTCACGGGTAAAGATCTCACCAAACCCAGATAGCTCTTAAACGGGTTATAACATCTCATTATACTAAAAAATAATCTCATTAAATATTTGATATGAAAATCCTATAAAATAGGAATATACTAAAAATTAATATCCTATTTTATTTTAAAAAAGATATTATTTATAATTAAGAAACAATTTTATAATAAAGAAAATAAACGGGTAATGGGTATCACCAAACCCAGATAGTTTTTTAACCGGATTATAACATATCATTTATTTGTGAAACCATTTCATCATCAAATTCAAACCTCAAGTATATTAATTATTAACTTTCTTACGATAAATAAAATTAAAATCCAAATATACATATATAAATATTAAAAACGAATAATGTAAAACAACCCCCGTAATACGGGGGATAAAATCTAGTATATAATAATCTATATCTATATTACATTATTTATAATACAGATAGGCAGCCTTTCAACTTCTACATCCTCTCTCCTTCATACACCGTTAAATTAAATGCCCATTAAGTCTCCGGCAACTCTCCCCATCTGCTGTGTGATTGTTACCTTGCTGGCCGGTATTAGGGCTCCGGCTTATTGAATGCCCATTATTGCCATTGAATGTGACGATTGAGAAGGGGTTATAGGGTTCAACGACTAATTGAATGCAGGCGATTGAGAAGACGTATTGATTTCAGCCATTGTCTTATTGAATGCACCAATCTTCCTTAGCAATTAATATCAATGCAAACTGTAAACCAAAAATTTGGCAATTACTTCTCCTGAATCGTTGTCATCAGGTTGTTGCCCTCCTTGAAAAGGGTGATTGTTTGGTGATCCCTTCAAAAGATACACGGAATTCAGGTATATCAATCCAATTTCATTATCCACTGATTCAATTTTGATTGATTAAAATTTTTATTTTCAGCTTTCTTCAATTTGGATCCATCTGGATATAGAAGTTGAGAAATTGGGCATGGATTCAATTTGACAATCCTATTAGGTAAATGAAATGCAGTGGCGTCTGGAAGCATGTATATATACTGTTGGTATGAAGTCTGCCTTATGTTTTGTAACATCCGCTTTTTTGAGAATTATAAATAACAGAAAGTTCTATTATTAACTATGTGTCGTTAACTTAATTGGGTGTGTTAATGTTTGGATAATAACTGGAATTAGAAGTGTGAGTGGGTTGTGGGGCCTATAGTCCCCTATATAAACCCAACCCCTCCTTCCTTTCACCACTTTCTTCCCTTCCACCACACACACACACTCAAGAACACAAACATTTTCTCTCAAGACCCGAATCCGAATCCGGGCTAAAGCAAGGAAGATCTTGGTGTTCGAGTATCTCAAAAATCAAGAAAACGTCCAGATCTTCGGTCGAGGTTGTCCAGATCTGAACCGAACCTGGAGCAAAAAGGTAAGCTTCGGCCAAAGGGTTAAGTTTTATGGTTAGAATCGACATGCAAACCGATGTAATGATAGATCGGGTTGTGAAATGTAAGAAAAATATGAACTTGGTGAGTTTTAGCCTCACGGGTGTATTATAGAACAAAAAAGGTGACGTCTAGATTATGAGAAACACGGGTATACAAAGTTGGTACAACCCAAAACCCATAAAAAGAGTAGAATCGGGTCCTAAGGAGGAAACAAGGAGAAGAATGGCTTTAAAATGGTAAAAACGACGAAAGGCAAGAATTTCGCATTGCACAGCCATGCGAAGCGAAATCAATAATTTCGCATCGCACAGCCATGCGAAGCGAAATCAATTTTTTCGCATCGCACATGCGAAGCGAAAAAGTCATGTGAAGCGAAATTCTTCCCTGCGAAATTTCATGAAATTCATTTTCTGATGCATTTTTGTTAAAGGACTATTAGTGAAAACTAAAATTTTCCAAGCTGACCTGGCAGCTAAACTCCAGCCAGGGGCTCTACCCCTTGGACCTTGCTCCCCGTTAGTTGAGGGTTTCACTAACTTAGATGTAGGGAGTAGTAGTAGTGGATAATTAACACGCGTAATGTGTTGTACAGTTAGCCGTGTGCAACTAAGGAAGGGCGTTACCATTAACAGCGAGAGAAACCGACTCCAGGTGAGTTCTAGCCCCTATATCTGTTATGTTTCTGGGGCTGTGTGCATACTCCTATGTAGTAGATAATACACTTACTTGATTGGTAAGTGTATGATACGTGTAGATTGTGTATTGAATGTATTGTTACATAATGATTGTATGAACGAGTACGTATATAGATTTATAACTAGAAGATATGTAAAGTATGCATGCATGATAAATGTATGGTTATTCTAGACAGAAGAGACCAGACCCTTATAATATCTGTGATGTTAGTGACCAGACCCTTATAATATGTGCTGTTAGGGACCAGACCCTTATAATATCTATGATGTTAGGGACCAGACCCTTATAATATCTGTGATGTTTAAGATAGAATAGCTTATGGTATACCATAGGGTTTCATGAAAGAAAGTATGTAAGAACTTATGCATATATGTAAAGTATGTACGAAAGAAGTGATAGTAATTAAGGTATAAATACGTATCTCCGAACACGTATGGGTATGGTATGAATGTAATGAATGTTAATTTATTAACTAGAACTCACTCAGCGTAGCTGACTTTAGTATGCACGCAGGTGAGTAGAATGAGACATGTTGCTTGAGGTGGGACACATGGCAAATGGATGGAGACTGGCATCGAAGACGGAAGATTCACGTGTCGTTTATGTTATTGTTTAAGACTTAATGTATTTTTTTAAGACAAGTACTTATGTTATGTAAGAATGTTTAATATTAAGTACTCCGCGAAAAGTTTTTAATTAACTCTGATTTTAGAACTGTGTTTATGAGTAAATCCAACACCAAAGTAGGGTTACCGGGGATGGGACCTTACAAGTTGGTATCAGAGCATAAGTTCGAGAGAAATAAGCATCACACGTGCTTAGACTCGAACAGAGAATGGGACTTAAGGAAGAAAAGAAAGAAGATGCCAGTCCAAGAATGCCATGTGTCTCCCAAGAAAGCTTAGAAAGTAACCATATTGTGTAAATTGATCATGATCTTGTGTATAGTAAAGAATGAGTAAGAAATCTAACTTAATAGCTAGATATAGAATTGCTTGTTTATGTGTGAGGATGTGAAACGTGTGATCAACCAACTATTATACGTAGAAACTAGCACAAGTGGACTCACAAAGGGAAGTGTGTAGGACACGGAGAGTACTGTGATCAGATAATCACAACTGGCCACTGTTATTACCTGTTAGCATTACTATTCCTGTACTAAACAATTCCTGAAGTGATGACGTTTGTGTTTTCCTATAGAATCCGAATGGCTGGTACTAAGAAGACTACTGGACAAGGAAGTCGAACGAGTCGACATGGTAGACCACCTGTTACCCAAGTACCCCTCGAGGAACCAATCCACGAATATGAGGAAGAGAAAGACATGACAGTGCGGGATGAAGGGCACCAGCTCGACCTTGCTAACCAAGCTTCCATCACTCAGGCAGTAGCTGCTGCGATGCAAAATCTCCAGCAAGAAAAGTCAACCGCAAGCCGTACCGGAACTGGTGGGGAGACGGGGGAAGGTAGTAAGAAGGATGAAGAGACTGAAGTAGAGGAATCAAGTGAAGATCGGTCTGCGAAGCTCAATGCTGGTAAGAGGGGCCGTGGTGGGTGCAGCTACAGGTTGTTCAAAGGTTGCGACCCACCAAAGTTTTCTGGTATAGGGGATGCAATCGCTACTCTCCAATGGATAACCGCAATGGACAAGGTTATCCGAATTAGTGAGTGTCTCCCCAACCAAGCAGTGGGTTTTGCTACCCAGTCATTCGAGGAAGAAGCTATGTTTTGGTGGGAAACGGTAGAGCAAAGGAAGACTGCTGCTGAGATCAAAGCTTTGAGGTGGGAAGATTTGAAGGAGATGGTCATGAAGAAGTTTTGTGCGGATGCTGAAGTCGAGAGGGCGGAGATGAAGTTTATGAATTTGTAGGCGGGGAAAATGACACACCGCGAGTACACCACCGAGTTCAATCGTATGTCAAGACTTGTGCCCGAAATGGTGAACACTGAGGCAAAGAGGATCAAGTGCTACATAAGGGGACTACCACAAAATATCCGCACCTTTGTCCGGGCTAGTAAACCTACTACTTTTGATTCTGCTGTCGAACTTGCAGAAATGGTTTATGATGACCTGGCTGTGGATGATGTGGTGGTGGAAGAGCAGAAGGAGAAGAAGTGGGTTGCTCCTGCCAAGCGACCTGGTACTCAAATGTGGAGCCTCAGGGATAAGAAATAGAAGGTGTGGGAGAAAAAGTCATGCAAGACTTGTGGGAAAATTCACGGTGGTGAGTGCAAGTGGGGCAAGAGTAGTGATATGTGCAACAAGTGTGGGAAATACCATGGAGGGGAGTGCAGGCTAGGGTCAAATTCCTGTTATAAGTGTGGAAAGATGGGGCATTACGCAAACGAATGTCGCGAAACCCGCCTGTTACAAATGTGGAAAGACGGGTCATATGGCAAGGGAGTGCACTGAAGGTGAAGCTGGGGGAAGCGGAAGAAAGGATGCTGAGCAGGCTAGGCCAAGAACCAGAGCCTACATGTTGACACAAGAACAAGCCAAACAAATCCCAGATGTGGTGACAGGTACATTTCTAGTAAACGGTATTTCCGCTTCCGTATTGTTTGACTCAGGTGCGACCAGGAGTTTTGTATCTACCCAGTTTTGTAAGACAGCTAAGATGAAATGTTGTCGTGTGCCTGAAACTTTTATGGTGTAAACCGCTAATGAGACCTCAGTTAAAATCATGAGATTGGTTAAGAATTGTAAGATAGAATTGGAAGGACACGAATTCCCTGCTACCCTGTATGTTTTAACCTTAGGAGGATTCGATGTAGTATCGGTGATGGATTGGTTGTCTGAATTCGAAGCTCAGATAGTGTGCAGGAGTAGATTGGTAAGACTGAAGTCTTCGGACAGTGGTACAGTAACGGTTTATGGTGATAGAGAAAGTTCAGGGCTTAACGTCATTTCGAAGATAAAAGCCGAAGGTTTGCTAAGACGAGGGTGCAGTGCCTACCTGGCGTATGTTGTCAAAGCTGCGGCCAAGACGAAGGAAGTGAAAGACGTTTCTGTAGTGTGTGACTACCCAGAAGTATTCCCTGAGGACCTCCCAGGGTTACCACCAGAACGAGAAGTAAAATTCCAGATAGAATTGATACCAGGAGCATAGCCCATCACGAAAGCACCTTACCGTTTGGCGCCGTCTGAGATGAAGGAATTGATGTCCCGACTGTAAGAACTCCTCGACAAAGGTTTTATAAGACCGAGAGTTTCCCCGTGGGGCACACCGGTGTTGTTCGTTAAGAAGAAAGACGAAAGCATGAGGATGTGCATTGACTACAGGGAATTGAATAAGCTTACTGTGAAGAATAGGTATCCGTTGCCACGAATCGATGATTTGTTTGATCATTTGCAAGGTGCTAGTTGGTTTTCGCGAATAGACCTCAGATCGGGTTATCATCAGCTGAAGGTGAAAGAGGCGGACATCCCTAAGCGTTTCAGACGCGGTACGGACACTACGAGTTATTTGTGATGTCGTTTGGTCTAACCAACGCTCCTGCGGCCTTTATGGATATGATGAAAAGAGTATGTCGGCCGATGTTAGACAAGACAGTTATCGTTTTCATTGACGATATATTAATTTATTCAAAAACCGAGTCTGGCCATGCTGAACACCTAAGGGAAGTATTGGAAGTTTTGAAGAAGGAGAAATTGTATGTAAAGTTCTCGAAGTGTGCATTTTGGCTACGAGAGGTATAGTTTTTAGGTCACATAATCAATCCCGAGGGGATTACTGTGGACCCAGTCAAGATAGAAGCGATAAAGAATTGGAAGACTCCGCGAAACCCGACCGATATACGCAGTTTCCTAGGGTTAGCTGGCTATTATAGGAGATTCATTCCGGGCTTCTCCAAGATAGCCGTACCGTTGACCAGCATGACCCGGACGACTGTAGTATTAAGTTGGGGTAAGAATCAGGAAGAAGCGTTCGAAGAATTGAAGAGAAGACTAACTCAGGCTCCAATCCTTGTCCTGCCCAATGGTGAAGAAGATTTGGTAGTTTGCACTGATGCTTCATAGCAGGGGTTAGGTTGCGTGTTGATGCAACGAGGGAAGGTCATAGCTTATGCATCTAGGCAATTGAAAGTTCACGAATGTACGTACCCGACGCATGACCTAGAGTTAGCCGCTGTGGTGCATGCTCTCAAGATTTGGAGGCACTACTTGTATGGTACCAAGTGTACTATATATACAGATCATAAGAGTTTGAAATACTTCTTCGAGCAGAAAGAGCTGAACATGAGGCAGAGAAGGTGGTTAGAACTAATAAAGGATTATGACTGTGACATCAAGTACTATCCCGGAAAGGCTAATGTAGTCGCTGACGCCTTGAGCCGGAAGAACGCAGAAGTTATCACGACGGTCGTCTTACAATTTGGTTATCAATTCGGATTTCTTCAAAGAAATCAGCACGCTGCAGTCAGAAGTGTTGGTAGATGCAGGGTTGATGAAGAAAGAGAGGATTTTTGGGTAGCAGAACGAGTTGATAGATAATACTCATGGTGTAAAGACTAGGTTTGACCGGATGTGGATCCCACGACATGGGAAACTTAGAGGTCGAATCCTAGATGAGGCCCATAAGTCCTGTTACTCGATTCATCCAGGATCCACCAAGATGTATCAAGACTTGAAGAAAGACTACTGGTGGCCGGGTATGAAGAACGAGGTGGTGGATTATGTTAGTTAGTGCTTGACTTGCTTGCAGGTTAAAGCCAAGCACCAGAAACTGTATAGGAATATGCAGCCACTGGAGATACCGGAATGGAAATGGGAACACATCACCATGGATTTCATAACTAAGCTACCGCGTACAGCTAGAAATCATGATACCATATGGGTGATTGTGGACCGTCTGACGAAGAGTGCTCATTTTCTGCCTATACGAGAGGCCATCTCGTCAGAAACGTTGGCCCACGTGTTCGTCAAGGAAGTGGTTATAAAGCATGGGGTGCCGTTATCGATTGTGTCAGACTGGATACCCGCTTTACTTCAAGATTCTGGAAGAAGTTCCACAAAGCCATGGGGACAAGACTGAACATCAGCACGGCATATCATCCTCAAAGTGATGGACAGTCCGAAAGGACTATCCAAACCCTTGAGGATATGCTACGTGCTTGTGTGCTAGACTTTGGAGGAAGCTGGGATGATCATTTGCACTTGGCAAAATTCTCTTACAACAATAGTTATCATTCAAGTATTGGCATGCCTCCTTTCAAGATGTTGTATGGTAGACGTTGTAGAACTCCCGTATGTTGGGGAGAAATTGGTCAGAAAGAAATTAGAAGTTTAGAAATGGTGCCAGAAACCTCCTCAAGGTTTGATCAGATAAAGGCCAGAATGAAAGCTGCCCAAGATCGTCAGAAGTCATATACCGATAAGCGGAGACGGCCGATTGAGTTTAATGTTGGAGAGCACGTGATGCTTAAGGTCTCGCCTTGGAAGGGAATTATACGTTTTAGAAAGAGGGGAAAGTTGAGTCCCAGGTACATCGGACCGTTCAGAATCATAGCCGAGTGGGTGAAGTGGCTTACAAACTTGATCTACCCGATGAGCTGGAAGGAATTCACTCTACCTTTCATGTATCCCACTTGAGAACATGTCTAGCGGATGACATGTCCCACGTGCCATTGCTGGACATCGAGGTGGACAAATAGTTGAACTATGTTGAGCAGCCTATCGAGATAGTTGACCGCAAGGACAAGCGTCTTCGTCATAAGGTTATTCCCCTAGTAAAAGTGATATGGAAGCATTGTAAAGGATCAAATGCTACTTGGGAAGTCGATGAAGAGATGTGCAAATTTTACTTGCATTTGTTCAGTAGGATTAGTTAGGTTTCGGGGACGAAACCTCTTTTAAGGAGGGTAGACTTGTAACATCCGCTTTTCTCTGAATTATAAATAACAGAAAGTTCTATAATTAACTATGTGTCGTTAACTTAACTGGGTGTGTTAATGTTTGAATAATAAATGGAATTAGAAGTGTGAGTTGGTTGTGGGGCCCATAGTCCCCTATATAAACCCAACCCCTCCTTCCTTTCACCATTTTCTTCCCTTCCACCACACACACACACTCAAGAACACACACATTTTCTCTTAAGACCCGAATTCGAATCCGGGCTAAAACAAGGAAGATCTTGGTGTTCGAGTATCTCGAACATCAAGAAAACGTCCAGATCTTCGGTCGGGGTTGTCCAGATCTGAACCGAACCCGGAGAAAAAAGGTAAGCTTCGGCCAAAGGGTTAAGTTTTACGGTAAGAATCGACATGCAAACCGATGTAATGATATATCGGGTTGTGAAATGTAAGAAAAACATGAACTTGGTGAGTTTTAGCCTCACGGGTGAATTATAGAACAAAAAAGGTGACGCCTGGACTATGAGAAACACGGGTATACAAAGTTGGTACAACCCAAAACCCATAAAAAGAATAGAATCGGGTCCTAAGGAGGAAACAAGGAGAAAAATGGCTTTAAAATGGTAAAAATGACGAAAGGTAGGAATTTCACATCGCACAGCCATGAGAAGCGAAATCAATAATTTCGCATCGCACGGCCATGTGAAGCGAAATCAATATTTTCGCATCGCACAGTCATGCGAAGCAAAATTCCATGCGAAGCGAAAAAGTCATGCGAAGCGAAATTCCATGCGAAGCGAAATTCTTCCATGCGAAATTTCTAGAAATTTATTTTCTGATGCATTTTTGTTAATGGACTGTTAGTGAAAATAAATTTTTTCCAAGCTGACCTGGCATCTCGACTCCAGCCAGGGCTCTGCCCTTTGGACCCTGCTAGGGGCTGCCGCCCCTAGACCTCGTTACCAGGGGCGCTGCCCCCGGACCCCCGTTAGTTGAGGGTTTCACTAACTTAGATGTAGGGAGTAGTAGTAATGGATAATTGACACGTGTAATGTGTTGTACAGTTAGCCGTGCGCAACTAAGGAAGGGCGTTACCATTAACAGCGAAAGAAACCGACTCCAGGTGAGTTCTAGCCCCTATATCTGTTATGTTTTCGGGGCTGTGTGCATACTCCTATGTAGTAGATAATACACTTACTTGATTGGTAAGTGTATGATACGTGTATGATTGTGTATTGAATGTATTGTTACATAATGATTGTATGAACGAGTACGTATATATTTTTATAACTATAAGATATGTAAAGTATGCACGCATGACAAAGGTATGGTTATTCGAGACAGAAGGGACCAGACCCTTATAATATCTGTGATGTTAGGGACCAGACCCTTATAATATCTGTGATGTTTAAGATAGAATAGCTTATGGTATACCATTGGGTTTCATGAAAGAAAGTATGTAAGAACTTATGCATATATGTAAAGTATGTACGAAAGAAGTGATAGTAATTAAGGTATAAATACGTATCTTCGGACACGTATGAGTATGGTATGAATGTAATGAATGTTAATTGATAAACTAGAACTCACTCAGCATAGCTGACTTTAGTATGCACGCAGATGAGTAGGATGAGGCATGTTGCTTGAGGTGGGACACGTGGCAAATGGATGGAGACTGGCATCGAAGACGGAAGATTCACGTGTCGTTTATGTTATTGTTTAAGACTTAATGTATTTTGTTAAGACAATTACTTATGTTATGTAAGAATGTTTAATATTAAGTACTCCGCGAAAAGTTTTTAATTAACTTTGATTTTAGAACTGTGTTTATGAGTAAATCCAACACCAAAGTAGGGTTACCGGGACGGGACCTTACATGTTTTATTTTGATGTAGGGCTTCAATTGTATGATGAGGTTAAGGTCTGCAGCATCAACCTTGAGAAATTATTCATTTGCAACTAAAGAGTTGATTAAACTTTTGCTTTGTATGCTTGCTTATTGTTATCTATGTTACCTATATAACATTTTAGATGGACCTAATGGTAATTTAAGTATTTCAGACGTTGTTAAAAGGAGACGCCGCTAAAATTGATTACACCTTCACCGGCAGACTGTCCTCCGGCAACCTATTCAACTAACTCAATTAATTTGTACATTCATTTGTTGGTTTCATCATCAACTAAACGTTGCTTATATGTTGGTAACAATCAATAATTCCAATCTCTATTTAGTTATCCAGTCCTCATGATGGCACTCCAAGAAATTCCTCCTCGGTGATGCATGAGTTTATTCTCCAATCGATTCCAGGTAATCCATGTCTGTCTTGTTCAAATTCAATCCAATGGATCTTGTACAGTTTCAATTCAATGGATCTTGTTCAATTTCAATTATTTGAGTTCTTTAATTACATAATCGATTCCAATCCTTCAGTTACACACCTTCCCTTTAAATTCAATTCAATCATTTGGTCACTTCTTCAATTATTAATTGCTCCAATTGATACCCCAAATGAAGATGTCAGTTCCAGTTGAAGGTTTACTTGTGTAACTTCATCGGTTTGCATATGAAAGTCGATATTTCCCTGGCCTTCAACTCGGTTGCAGTTTGCTCCCTAATTGTTGTAATTGCTCAGTTTTCTTCTATCTGTTGATTTCTGCTGCATTTGATGACTGATGATATTTGATGTCAATTTTTAATAACTTGTTTAAGAGTTATGATATAATATAAAATTTATTAGTAGTTAAATTTTCTCTATTTGGTAAGTAGGTTTAAGTAGTTTATTAAAAAAATTATGGTTTTACGGGAAAATATGCCAGCTTAATGATCTATTGTTTATGTTTTTCTTAGTTTATATTGAAACAAAATGACAATCGCTAGCAATACGAAACATTTTTAATGGTAGTTACTGGCTTTATTCACAGCCAAAAATTAGTTAGCAAAGAATGCTTTGTAATTTGTGGATACTATCATCATTTAATGATCCTCATTTTGGAGCCAAGTTATGTTGGCAAAGATGTCAAATTAGATGTCTAGAATATATTAAAATGTGATCTTATTTTTCATTTGCAGGTGATGTTTGTAACAATTCATGAAGGGATCCTTAAGTTTCACAAAGCCGAATGTATCAGTTTGTAGAGGTTGGTTTCTATAAAATTTGTTGTATGTATTGTGTTGTCATCGCTTATTAAAACTTTTTAGCTGCCTATAATAATCAACTTTAAATTGCTTACAATTTTATATTAGCATTGACCATATCACCTCAAACTTCTGACTCTTTGAACAAACGAGTCAACAACAGTCAATTTTGACCCAGACGTTCTGGCTAAAAAGAGTAACCAAACCCAAATTTAGAATGAGACCGCCATTGGTGTTCTTGATGTTAAGAGCAATATTAGAGCTTATGAGTTTAGTGTGTGTATTTTATTATATTATATATTTATTCTTTTAGAAACCACGCGGGAAACGAGCCGAGCTTGACATTTAGGTTCGACCTCTTGTAAGTCAAATGAGCCGAGACTGGTAAGGGTTAAACAACCTGAGCCCAAAATTTTGTAAACGAAGTAGAAGTTAACGACTTAGCGCCTATTGCGTTAATTTTGTGGTAAAATTGGTAAGTTAACAAATTTGTTTTGCATTGAAAATTTGTTGCAGTTAAACATGAGATGGTTTTGGTGATTCTAATCCTGCAACGTCCTTTTTTTTTTTTTGCTAAATACATGTCATTCATCCAACTGTACGAAGGCCGGCTCCGGAGCATGCGTACTCGACTATTCTTGCTTCTCAATCAACTTGTAAGATGAACTTATTATTATTAATTATATTAATTTTTTCACTGTCAATAAAACAAGCCTTATCTCTGAAATTATGCCACTTGCATAAGAAAGTTATTGCTATTTTTGCAAGGGTGTGTAAAGTTACAAAAACTCAGGTTAGTCACAACTCACCATATCACTTCATACTACGGTATACATTAACAATATCATTAAATTTGAGGTGTTTTTCTATCCATTGTCTAGTATGATATCTCAAATAAGGATTGTGGTCAACTAGCAAAAAGTCAATACATAGAAATCAACTCTTAAGTAGCCAGATATGTTCAATATGATTAGGCTATCATTTATATATTGTAGTTGATTTACTATTATAGTTCATTAACTTTCATAAAGGGTGAACCTCACAATGGGCAACGAAACGATGACGAACATTGTTTTGCAAGTAACCCATGTCATGGGCACACTCGTTGCTTGTCCATTTAGGAGAGATCTTGCTATGAGTTGTATAAAAAAACTATACTATTGTTTATAAAAATAATATATTCAAAAAGTTCTTCCTCTTTTGTGCTTGGATTGGAGATCACCTGTTAATGTTATAAGTGTATTACTATTGCTTTTTACAAGACTTGACTTTACATTATAAAAATTATAAATTAAATGCCATTTGTTTTCTCTTGTAAAGAACTTTGGAGATTAACTAAACTACACAAGGATTGTCAATGAGAATCCTATGACCCCGACACCAAGCGTGGACTTCAACGCTAGAAACATTTACAAAATAAATTGCATAAAACCAAATATGGGGTAAACAATCTTTGTCAAATGCACTTTGTTATAGTTGAATTTATAAAAGGTTTGTGGTTTGGAATTTGGTTAAAACGGTAGTTTGGGCAAAAAAAGTTGTTCAGTCCCCCCCCCCAATCCCAACTAATGTTGGCACCATAACAGAACAAAACACTATCAACAATTTATGTTGTGTCCCCGTCGTAACGCGCGGGCACTCCTACTAGTAAATAAAATAAAAGGATTAGCTAATCAACAAAAATTTCACCAGCGTAACAATTCTGAAAAAAAATTTTCAACCCTCTCTTTTAAACAAGTATATAATTTATAAATACAGTGTCAACCCACCTGTCTAATTATCCTAACCTAAGTAATTCAACAAGATATATATATTTAACTTGAAAACTTAGTGGCACTTTACCTGACTTTGGTTTGATCAAAATCTTAGAAGCTTCCTGAGGTAGAAACCACCAAAGGTAATTTGATCAAAATCTCATAAGCTTTAGAAGAAGGTGGTATCTCGTTCGCCGGACATATCATATATGTACGACCATAAACAATGACTTTCGCAGGTTTTGATATAGTCTTGAGTATGGATTGGCTATATGTTAACCCGGCTCATATCCTCTATAACGAAAAAGCCATAGACATCTGCATTGCATACATCAAGTCAGGTTAGAATTATCTCCAAGATAAAAGCCAATCTATTCTTGGGAAAAGCATGCCTAGCATTTCTGCCATACGTAGCCAAATAACCGGGACTGGAAAAATGGAAGACGTTCTAGTCATTGCCGAATTCAAGGACGTATTTTCATATGAGCTACCAGGAATACTCCATGATAGAGAAATCGAGTTCAGAATTGACATGTTATAGGGTACGAAACCTATTACCAAATCCCCGTACAAATTAGCACCAACAAAATGAAAGAGCAAAAGAAACAGTTAGATGAATTGCTACAGTAAGGATTCATCAGACCGGGTTCTTCACCATAGAAAGCTCCAATCCTATTCGTTAAAAAGAAAGATGGATCGAGGGGAATGTGCATCGATTATCGCGATCTTAATAAAGTCACTATCAAGAATCAATACCTGTTGGCCGCTGTCAAGAATCGATGATCTGTTTGATCAACTGTAGGGAGCTAGTTTCTTTTCCAAAATAAATCTATGATTGAAGATGAAGATATTCTCAAGACTGCCTTCAGAACTAGTTATGGACGTTTCATGTGAGTTTATGGTTATGCCTTTCAGATTTAACTAATACCTCAACAATATTAATAGACATGATGAACCATAATCCATAGAACCAGTGCACAACAAGTAGATGCAACAATATATTCGGCTTGTGCAATAGAAATTGACACTATAGTCTACTTCTTGAATTGCCAGAACACTAGTTTGTTCCCTAAGAATTGGTATCCACCTGCTGTAGATTTTCTGCTCATGTTGCACCCACCATAATCATCGTGTGTGAATGCACAAAGATCAAAGAAAGTATTCTTTGGATACCAAATCCCCAAATAGCTTGCCCTTCAAATATATGAATATTCTCTTGACAACTAACATGTAAGAGACCTGGGATTTTCCTAAAATCTTGCACAAACACATACTGCAAACACAATGTCAGTCTGGATGCAGTCAAATACATCAAAGATCCAATCTTTGCCCTATATTCATGTTGATCCACTAACTCCCCCTTTTCATCAGCTTCCATTTTCTCATGAGTGTCCATTTACGTAGTAACAGTCTTCGCATCATCATATTTGAACTTGGATATAATTTCCTTCACACACTTGGACTGATTGATGAAAATTCCATCAGGTTTCTATTGTACTTACAGTCCAAGAAAGATGTTTATCTCTCCCATAGAGCTCATGCAATACTTTGATTTCATTACTTCTTCAAATTCTTTACACATGATATCATCAGTTACACCAAAAATGATGTCATCCATATAGACTTGAAGGATAAGAAGATCTCTATCCTTCCTCTTGTAAAATAAGGTCTTGTCAGTAGCTCCTCTGTAGAAATTATTGTCAAGTAGGAGGTTTGATAACTCATCATACCATGCTCTTTGGAGCTTGATGTAATCCATAGAGAGATTTACTTAACTTATGCACTTTGTCTGGGTAATCAGGATCTTCAAAACCTGTAGGTTGAGTAACATAGACCTCCTCATCTATTCTTCCATTAAGAAATGCAGATTTGACATCCAACTGATATACTTTGATATTTCTAGAAGCTTCATATGCAAGAAAAATTCTAATGGCTTCCAATCTAGCCACTGGTGCAAACACCTCTTCATAATCAATTCCCTCTTCTTTTGGGTATCCCAATGCAACTAGTCTTGCCTTATTCTTTATGACTATGCCTCTTTCATCCCTTTTGTTTCTAAATACCCATTTAGTTCCAGTTGCATACTTTCCTCTTGGTCTATCCACAAGTTCCCATACTTGTAAAAAGATCGAAAAGGTTGTGCTTCTTTTGTTGAAATAAGGAGAAATGGATCCCTAAACTAAGCAAGTTCTTCATGCATAGCTTCCACCCAACTATTGTCTTTAAGAGCTTGTTAAACATTCTTGGGCTCTATTTGGGATAGGAAATAGGAAAACAAACAAATGTTGGTAGTATCGGATCCATTTCTGGTCATTCTTTCATTAAGATCACCAATGATATTCTGAAGAGGAATATTTCTTTGAGTAGTAGTTGTTTGAACAATTGAACTAGTGGAAATTTCTGGATCAAGGTGGAAGTGTTCAAATTTGGTTCATCACTTGGTTGATCAGAACTTGATGAGGTAGAAGGATTATCACTATTGAAAAGTGGTTCAAACACAACAGAAGGTGTAACTTCAGGTTCTTGTTGAAAAGGAACTTCAATGGTAAGAACATGATTTGTTTAAGAATTGTCAATGGATTCAGCATATTCTTCAAGATCGGTAGCTTTCTTCTTAATAAATTCAAATTCAATTCCTTCATCAGCAACTTTGGACCAAATTTTATCCAAATGTTTCAATTCTTTAATTGCTTCAGGAAAACTTGTCTGATAAGCACTTGGGCCAATAATTGATGAGCTTCTCAAGTTCAAATAACCAGCTTGGGCCATCAACAATATTGAGCTGATTCTCATCGAATACAATGTCTGATGATTCGATCAAACTCAGATGATCTTTCACATAAACTCTATAGGCTTTAGAGTGTGTAGAATATCCAACAAAGAAACATTCATGAGACTTAGCTTAGAATTTGTTCAAGTAGTACTTGGTGTTTAAGAGTTAACATTTGCAACTAAAAGGCTTCAAGAACTTGATGTATGGCTTCCTATTGAACAAAATCTCATAGGGAGTTTTCTTATGATGTTTTTTGAGAAGCAGCCTATTTTGAACATAGCAAGCTGTGCTAATAGCTCCAGCCCAGAAAAAGACAGGTAAATTAGCATCAGCAATCTTGGTCCTTGCTGCTTCAACCAATGTTCTATTTCTTCTTTCAGTAACACCATTCTACTCAGGAGTTCTAGGAGCACTAAATTGTTGCAAAATGCCTTTGCCATTACAAAACTCAAAACATCACTTAGTTTTTGAACTCTGTGCCATTATCACTCCTCATTACCTTTAACTCTCTTATCCAGTTGGTTTTCAATTCTTGTTGGATTAGCTCAGCATTTTCATCTTTTCTTGCAAGAAAATATACCCATGTAAATCTTGAATAATCATCAATGATGGCAAGACAAAAGAGCTTTTTACCAATGCTTGGAATAGTCACGGGACCAAATAGATCCATATGAAGCATTTCAAGAGCTTGATCAATTGAGTTCACCAACTTTGTCTTGTGTGATGGTTTATATTGTTTCCCTTTCATGCATGAGGAACATTTGTCATCAAGTTTGAACTTTCTTCTAGGTAAGGCAATCACATGCTCACCCTTAACAAGTTTGTTCATATTCTTGAAGTTGGCATGACACAGTTTCCTATGCCATAATTTTGATTCATTTTCTGAAGCTTTGGAAACAAAGCATGTACCTCCTCTTGATACAGCATCTTTCATTCTTAGCACATATAAATGCCCATTTCTTGGAGCCATCATCATTATCATATCAGGAGGAATGACAAATTCTAGTTTAAGTATGAAACAGTGTGTGTCATTAAATCCTACCTTGTAACCCTTGTCACAAACATGTGAGATACCCAACAAGTTGTATTTAAGACCTTTAACATAATACACATTATCAAATGACACTTTGCCATTTGTCATCACACCTTTTCCAACAATTTTACCTCCATTCTCATCACTTCCAAAGGCAACATGCCTTTCATACTTTTCTTCAGAAGTTACAAGTGACCTTTTATCGCATGTCATGTGCCTCGAACATTCACTGTCCATATATCAAATGACTTCAAGTTTTATAGACTGTTCCTGCACATAAAAAGAAAAGAATTAGTTTTTGAAAGTGTACGTAGGATCGACAATAGAATTATCGGCTTTAATTTCAAAGTGCGGAATCCAAAGAAGTCGAAAACACACAAGAAACTTTAATCTCCATTCTATTAACTTCAAAGATCAACACAATAGGATTTGACAATATCAAGGTACACAGTTAATCAAAATCTCTCTGGAATCTCTCAAAAACTAAGTACCAAATGCATAAGTCCAGATCCTATTTATAGACTTGAAAATCACTTATGGGGCGCATATGTTATACGGCGTATAAGTTATGCATCGCATAACTTATAAGCTCCCATACGGACTTATGTGTTCTCTTACATACAAAATGACATTTTACATACAAAACCAATACAAGACCCGCTATAGACGTTCATGTCCCAACAAACTCCCCCTCGAATATTTCTCTTAGTCTTCTATCTTCACTCCTTCATCCCAAACACCCATTCTTGATACTCACATCTCATGTCTTCAAAAGAACGTTTCTTTGACCTTTCTTGGTTCGTAGACTAGAAATATCAGTGGTTTGTACTAATATTTTGACCATGAAGCATGTTCCATCCTATCCTTGATCTCCTCCTCTTTCTCCTTCTCTTTCGTTTCTCCTAGTTTTCTCCACTTACTTTCCCAAACGCACCCTAAGTGAATCTTATAAGTATGACAAACCTTAATCACTCGATGATACTACAAGGCTTGATCTACATCTTTCTATGTAGGTTCCTGAACGCGGATCGTACACGGGAAATCTCTAACAACGCAGGTGCGGAATCCCTGCGTATATAGGTACGAGTGTAGATATTGTAGAGATTGAATACACGAACAATGAACACGAGCTATAAGGTAAACACGTTATATTGAATAACTAAACACGTGACAGTAAGTCACTGTTACAGAGAACAAAACGAAACAAAGCGTAACCAAAAACCCTAACTCACATCCTCTTCTGTTTCGGCTGAAACAGTGTATTTAAACACGACAACTTCGCCACTGGCGAAGTTGTCAGTAACCTCGCTAAATCAGCAAGTTCGCCATAGCGAACTTGCTGATAACTTCGCTAGTTTACAAAACAAAACATAAACAAACCATTAACTATATTACAGACTCGATAACAAATACTAGACTATGAACTACTGACAAACATGTACCAACAGACTCCCCCTTGGCAGTAGCTTCATATCTTGATCTTCAAATCTCGAGTCTTGTAATCTGCAACTCTACGCGTGCGCCCCTTCTCTCACACATACCGATACTACCCGTTGATATTTCCTAGCTTGATCCTTCCAAGCAGGAATGTAGAAGATCTTCTTCTCGTTGAGTACTTTCAGATCAGCTTTCGATAAGTTAACAAGATGCATCGGATCACAAACCCTCAGCACTTTCTTGTTCGTCTTCGTCTTCCAGCACGGCTTCAGCAGTCTGGCAGTCTACATACCACCATTTCAGACTCTTCAATACATCTTGATCAAACACATATCAATCACGTCGAGTTCCTTTCAATAATATCATTTGGCAGCACATCTTAATCAAACAGCACATCGTCTATCTCTTTCAGTGGATCTATCACATCATCAACACTCTCAACATTTTCAAACACATCCACATCATCACCAACAGCAACCACATCATCGTCATCATCATTCACAAAGTCATCAACCTCCTCCTCATCTAACTCCTTCAAAGCATCGATGACGTCTTCAACATCAGCATCGTCATCAACATTCACAACATCATCACCCGCTGCATCAGTTGACTCCCCCTCAGCTGTGGAAGCCCCAAGATCCTGAGAGGTTCTTGGCAGCTCACCACCTGCACCCGAAGGTGCATTGGGATCATCGTCATGATCTTGTCGTCTCTTTGTCCTCAACTCATCGCCCCTGCAAGTCGTCTCCCCCTGAGATGCCAAGAATTCCTTGAAGGCATCGATAGTTCGTCCGTGTTCTACCAGGAGGGCGGCTTGGATTTGATTGGCTTCCACCAGGCGGTCAATGGTCTTCGATTGTTCAGCAACAATACGCTCCAGCGAAGCAATCCGTTCAGAGTCTGAAGCAGGCGTTGGAGTTGGTGGAAAAGTAGCAGCTGAAGTGACCGCAGGTGGTACACTAGGTAACCCTGCAGTTGTTGTAATTGTTGAGTCGACGAAGCGTGCAACTACCACCGGGGGATCAACCAGTTGGGGTGGTAGCGACACAACTGCTGGTGCCGACGCCTCGACCGTAGTAACCTGTGCAGTAGTAGGCAATAGAGACATACCTGACAAGGTAGGCGGAGCAAATCGTACGAACCTTGAAGTCTCCCCCGCTCCAGTGACCATACCTTGTCGTTCTCGACGTGAGCGTTTCAGCACAAGTCGGACTGCCTCTTCCTCATCTTCATCATCTTCATCCTCATCCACAGCCCTCGGCCGCTTACCCGATATCCTCTCCCGAGTCACCAACAACCGTCTGGCCTCAGCAAATGTTTCATCCAGCTCGGTTTCAGCTACCGAAGTAGCCGCTGAGGTAGTACCCAAAATCTGAGAACCCGAGAGATCCATATCGAACAGACCGTGTCCACTGAAGGCAGCATCCAGATCAATGTTTGCAGCAGCAGACACAGCCTGCGATGAAGTAGCTGGCACAGCAGCAGAAGTGACAACAGGCGCAGCTGATACAGCATGAGGTGCTGCCGCCTGATGTGGTTGGGGATCCCTGAACTCGTCCCCTCCTGCAGGAACATACTCCGGGTTAATGAGATACCCGAACAGTGGAGTATGCCTTGGACGGCGTTCAGGGTTGCTTCGAGTGCTCGACGTTCTGCACTGAGCAAAGATACGCTTAGTGACACACTCAACGAATCGTATCGGGCGCCTTTGCGGTAGAGACGGAGCAATGTGATTGATAATCATCTGCAAGAAGCGCGGATACATAGTGAATCGCTCGCGCGCCGCAGCCCGTATTTGGCGATCAATCTCATAGAATATCATCTGACTAAATGAGTATCTGCGATTATAAGTCAGCGCAAGCATAGCCGATTGCATCGTTGCCCCCATTCCGTCTGTCCCTCCCTTCCTGCCGGACATGCAAACAATCAACACATGCATCAAGAACCGCCATTGGTCCAGCAGAAAGCCTTTCCTCCTTTGTGAGTCCCCCAGCGGACCCGAATAACCCATTCTCAAATATGCTCCATCACGGAAAGGAGCTGTGAATTCCGTAGGGTCATCTCTGGTTTCTGCACCGAACTGCAGAGCCAACCGTATATCCTCAGAAGAGAATTGTATGTTTTGGCCATTTACGGTTGCTCGTATCACCGAAGGCTCAGCCCTGCAATCAAGGTAAGCTGTCTTCCAGAAGTCCTCAATGTTTGGCAGGGAGATGGGCAGTGTTGTCGTTAAAGCATGAAATATCCTTGATCGCTGGAGAAATGTGATAATCTCCCTGAAATCATCTAAGCCTCGTGCATCTGGATCTAAGGTGATATATTGGTTGTGGGATGGAAAGAATTGTCGTTGGTCATCACCGTCATTACCACCAGTTCCTCCAACAGCAGCCATATCTGCACCAAACAAGACAAGTTAGAGAGCAGTAGTGTATTCCACAAGTTCGCATAGAACCAAGTGCGAAGTTGTGAGGTAACCAGTACAGGCGAAGTTAAGGGTGAGGCGAAGTTGGAGACAACTTCGCTTCGTCCTTAAGTTCGTCTGAAAACTGATAAGGCATTTGAAATAGGCGAAGTTAAATTCTTGGCGAAGTTACGGTTAACATCGCCACTGGAGAACTTAAGCCGAGGGCGAAGTTGGGGACAACTTCGTCATTGGCGAACTTCAGCCACTGGCGAAGTTGAGGATAACTTCGCCAAAACCTTAACTTCGCCAGAACCAGAACCAGCGACTGTTCAGATTCAATCGATTTTGTCCGATGATTTTCGGACAAAATCGATGATTTATAAGTGAAGAACAACATATTTCAAAGGATTTGAGACGTAAGGCTCGTCCATGATCACGTAACAAAGGGTCGGAAAAACTTGGTTTTGAACGACCGACGATCCAAGGTCTCGAACCGGGTAAACTATTACGAACGAGAGAGGTAAGATACAAGTGATAACACATACCACAAGAATAATAGTAACAAGAAACACAAGATCGAAAAGACGATTGAGTATAAAGATCGCCGAAGGATTTGAGGTTTTATGTTCGCCGGAAGATTTATGAAAGAGCTACAGTGTTGAAACAGAACATATATAGGGCGGAGTTGTGTCTGGCGAAGTTACGAATAACTTCGCCATGGCGAAGTTAAGCACAACTTCGCCAAATTCAACAACTTCGCCAAATTCAACAACTTCGCCAGTAACTACAAAATCAGCCCTTTAAGTTTGAAAAATTTGTCATTTAACCTTGGAAGCTTCCAAAAAGAGTTATAACTAAAATGGTCATGTCCAAGTAACCAGTCAAAATTAATACAACTTAAAAAATAGGAAAAACTTATTTTACGAAACAAGGGATCAAATTTCAGTCTAGTCAGGGGACCACCATGTTTTAGAAAAGATCCTAACAGGAATCATACTAACTACGTGACTGTCACTTGGATCCGTGTTTGGCTGTATTATGACATAGAGAAGCAGGTTATAAGCATGTAATAACTTAAATGGTTTTCATTGTTTCTGTGATACGGATTAAGGTTCAGTTAAGCTCAAAAATTTAAGTTGGCAACAACTCAGAGGTAATGATGCCTTCTATCTATTCTCAAAGCGTATTTGGCTATACCCAAGTCACCCCGAATTGACTTCGACCCATAGTGTCTGATTAACTTGTAGATACTCGTTGTCTGCTTCCCGTTTTCTTCTTACTCCAAACTTGAGAAATCTTGAGAAGTGTCGGTTCTCGTGTTTATTGTCACTACTTCTCATAAGTACATTTTTTTTTTTTTTTTTTTTTTTTTTTTTTTTTTTTTTTTTTTTAATCACACATAAGAGATTTCATCGGAGTACTAAACTACTGCAAGTCCCGAATCTGGATCACTGCAGTGTCTTGAAATGCTTTCTTCACGGGAATCAGAACACTCACGGGCTCGTGTATGACTGGGTAGTTGCTTTTCTGCCTATCCTTCGAAAAGATGTGTATGAAGACATGCAAAACTCTTAAGGAGTTTCCGCATTAAATTCGAGTAAATTTAGGTTAGTATCACATACACTTTTACGCACCATTAAAATTACCATGACATACAATGACTGTTCTAAAGCCTTTTAAGCTTAATAACTTCACTAGTTAGGCACACATAGTCAGTATACATATCATTTTCCAAGGGTGGATCAATTTTCTTTTAAACACAGCAAAGAACTTCTTACGAAGTAATAGACTTGAAAAGTAATTTCATTTCCCAAAATAAAGTTTTGAATTCAATTGCCCCAATCATGTCAAAGTCATCAGGTAAACGGCTATCCTGAAGATCCATTGGATCAGCTGGACCGACCACATGCAAGTATGTGTCCTTCTTACTAAGAATGACCGACTAATTTTCAGCAACTGAAAGAAAAACATGTCAACACTGCCCCAGTTACTTTCAGTCTTCCGGTTAATGGCTATCCTCATTTCCTAAGTCGAAAACAAGGACCAAAACATATCCGAGGAGATGTCCATCAAATCGAGGTAACCGACTAATTTTAAGCAATAAAGACTCATTTTTTTTTTTTTTTTTTTTTTTTTTTTTTTTTTTTTTTTTTTTTTTTTTTTTTTTTAAATCAAAAACAAAGACATGGTTACTCGGGATTGATCATCCCATTTAGTTCAATTAGGTTTTGAAATCTGGATTTATCAAACGCTTTTGTAAACAAGTCAGCAAAATTTTCAAGTGTATCAACTTTTTCGATCTTGATCAGTTTCTTCTCAGCACAATCCCGTATGAAGTGATGACGAATGTCAATATGCTTAGTTTTACTGTGCTTCACGGGATTGTTAATTACTGAGATGGCGGCAGTGTTATCAATTAAAATAGGAGTGAGTAAGAAATTCAGACCATAGTCGCGCAATTGTTGCTGAATCCATAAAACCTGAGAGCAGCAGTTGGATGCTGCCATGTATTCAGCTTCGCAAGTTGAAATTGCGACTGATGTCTGTTTCTTGCACTGCCAGGAAACTAATCTTCCTCCAAGAAACTGACAGCCTCCTGTTGTTGACTTCCGACTCTGATTACAACCTCCATAATCAGAATCAGTATATGCCACCAGTTCAACGTCTCCTCCCTTTGGGTACCACAATCCTAGTTTCGGCTTGCCCTTGAGATACCGCAAAATCCTCTTCACACCTTTCATGTGAGATTCCTTTGGGTTTGCCTGAAAGCGAGCACAAAGACAAACAGAAAACATTATATCAGGCCTAGAAGCAGTTAAATACATTAAAGAACCTATTATCGCCCGATACAGAGTAGGGTCCACATCTGCGTCACCATCTGATTCAGCTCCCAATTTGTGATTGACGCAGATTGGAGTGTCATATGGAGAACTGTCCTCCATCTTGAATCTTTTCAGCACATCATGAACATACTTTGTTTGATGAATGAACATTCCATCTTTCTTCTGATCAACCTGCAATCCTAGAAAGAAAGTTAGTTCACCCATAGCACTCATCTCGAATCGTTTCTTCATGACAGCCTCAAAATCTTGACACATGGATATTCTTGATGCAGCAAAAATGATGTCATCCACGTAGACTTGAACCAGTAAGAAGTCACATCCTTCTCTCTTCACAAACAGCGTACTGTCGATCAAACCCCTTTCAAAACCATTTTCCAGCAAGTAGTCCGATAACGTTGAATACCAGGCACGAGGTGCCTGATGTAAACCATATAACGCCTTGCTCAACCTGTATACATGATCAGGAAAGTCTGGGTCAGGAAAACCCGGTGGTTGCTCAACATACACAACCTCGTCAACTTTCCCGTTAAGAAACGCACTCTTTACATCCAACTGAAACACCTTCATCTTTTTGAAAGCAGCAAACGCCAAAAACAATCGAATCGCTTCTAACCGGGCAACAGGAGCGAAAACCTCATTGTAGTCAATACCCTCTTGCTGATTAAAACCTTTAACAACCAGCCTCGCCTTATTTCTCACAATAATCCCCTTTTCATCTCTCTTGCACTTGAACACCCATTTCGTGCCTATAGCGTGCACATTCTTTGGTTTTTCGACCAAAGTCCAAACTTCCATTTTCCCGAACTGAGCCAACTCTTCTTGCATAGCTTCGACCCACGAGCTGTCCTTCAAAGCCATTTGATAATTTTTCGGTTCAATTTGGCTTATAAAGCAGGAGTACAAACATTCATTCATTATACCTGTTTCTTTTATGCTTGAATAAACACAGGTGTGCTCATTCAGGCTACTTCTGGTTTGTACACCCGAGGACACATCACCTATAACATTCTCCAAAGGGTGATCTTTGTGAATTCTCGTGGTCGGAACAGCACCGACATGTAAATTGTCTTCCAAGTTTGAAGAGATCTCATCTATGGTAGTTTCAGGCTGAGAGTGAAAAGGATTAATAAACTCATCTTCAGTTGAGGCCGCAGGGGTATCGATAGGGTTTGATGTGGAAGGCTGAGATTTTTCTGTCATCTGATGTTGCACTAGCTCCTCTTCCTCATCAAATATCATCTTCGTCACAACTCTTTCGTCTTCTTCAGCAATTTCCAAATTAGGTACGTTAAACGACTTAAACAGTTTAACATAGTCAAAAAGCTCAGCAGGTCCATTGCTTGGTTTTGGCGGTTGATAACTAGTAATGTCGGTGTTACAAACCACCTCCACCTTGCAAGTTGTCGTATTGAAGACCCGTCTGTTGGGAGTCCCAACAACATAACCGACTAGAATTCCCTCATCGGCTACTTCACCAAATTTCGAGTTAGTCTTCAAAATCGAACAAGGAGACCCAAAAGGTTCAAGACCACACAAGTTGGGCTTCCTTCCGTGCATAAGCTCGTAACAAGTTTTTCCAAGTCTCTTAACGGTTAACACCCGATTCAGAACATAGCAGGCTGTAGCAACTGCTTCAGCCCAGAACATCACAGGAAGCTTTGAGTCGGCCAGCATAGTTCTGGCTCCTTCAATCAACGTTCGGTTCTTCCTTTCAGCTACTCCGTTCTGTTGTGGAGTATACGGAGCGCTATATTGATGCTCAATACCCTTCTGAAGACAAAAGATTTCCATCTCAAAGTTCTTGAACTCTGTCCCATTGTCGCTTCTGATGAATTTAACTGATTTACTCATGACGTTCTCGACTTTTGTAATTAGATTCTTCACCATCTGAGTCGTCTCGTCTTTCGTTTTCAGAAAATATACCCACGAGTATCGTGAGTAATCATCAGTTATCACCAAGCAGTAAGAAGTACCGCCTAGACTTTGTACATTCACCGGACCGAAGAGATCCATATGAAGTAGTTCTAGAGTACCAGCAATTGAGTTGATCGTCTTGGTGAGATGGCTTTTCTTGTGTTGTTTTCCCTTCTTGCACGCTATGCATTTATCTTCAAAGTTAAAACTCTTTAAGGGAACACCCATCACAAGCCCATTTTTGACAATGAAGTTCATCTTACGAAGATGAATATGTCCCAATCTCCTGTGCCATAACTCTGATTCTGATTCGCTTGCCTTTGTCATTAAACAGGATTCTCTGGTGGCCATTTCAGTAAACCTCATATCCATCACGTATGTATTCGTTTCACGTGGAGCTTTCATTACTATCCATTCATCTGGTATATGAAAACCAGGCTTCAATACAATTGCTTCATTCTTAGTGAAATGGACAGTATATTCTTTATCACAGATCTGCGACACACTCAGCAGATTGTGCTTTAATTCCTCCACAAAATTTACATTTTCAAGTGTCATTCTCCCATTCGACACTGTTCCTCTCCCAGTTATTCTTCCTCCGCTTTCACCAGCAAAACTAACTCTAGCTCCCTGAACAGGTTTTAAATCTTGCAACAAGTGTTTGTTGCCAGTCATGTGCCGGGAACAGCCGCTATCTACAATCCAAAGATTGTTGGCAGCCCTGTTCAACTGTTCCTGCACAATAAAACAATGAGTTAGAATCTTGGGACCCAAGACCAGTTGGTCTTGGATCGATACATCCCGTACCCTGGCTTTCTCAAGTTAGCGTCAGGATAATTTCTGTACGTCCTGTTAGGGAATCTCCCTGCAGATTGAGTGTAATGCCTTCCAAACCTTTGAGAATAGAAAGTGTTATTTCTTGTGGTTTGGTTGTAAAAATGAGGTTGGTTTTTATGAAAACTTGAATTCGTTACATTTTGGCAATTTTTAAAGTTTTCATTTTTAGCTGGAATAAAATGACGCTTATTCTCATTTTTATTTGGCTTCACATCTCTAAATCTCGGTTTCAAAGGACAATCTGCAACAAGATGTCCTAACCTGTTACATCTAAAGCAACATCTACTCTCCATTTTCTTGTCAAATGTTGGTTTGGATGTAGAGGTAGTATTACCAGCCGTTCGTCTCACATAAGGTGGGACGTACGGATTGAGTGGAGAACTCTTTTTAGAAACTTTATCATTATCTCCACTGGTGGGTAATTCTACCTTTTCTTTTGTCTGACCAGATTCGGACAACATATCCGAATCTGATGAGACTGGACTTGATACGGAAATATTCACACTAGAAACAGGCGAACTTGTTTCGCCACAGCTAACACTTGGTTTGACACTAGTAATTCTAATTGGGGTTGACTGAGCAATCTCAAAATCAACAGATTTCTGAACACTTGGATTATAAGTGTAATTATGGTTAAAGGGTGGTGGAACCTCGTGGTATCCGATTCCTGCCCTCTTTGCAGAGGTACTTGGATCACTCACAAGGTGATCAAGGATAGCCGAGGAGTTTCTGAACTGCTCAAGTTTGCGGTTCAGTTCCACCACCTTTACCTGGTGGTCAGCAATCTGTTTATCTCTATCAGCAATCAATTTTGTCTTTTCTTCCAAAACCTCATAACTAAGATCAATAATTTCTATTTTCTCAGCAAGTTTAGTTTTAAGACTTTTAATGTCTTTTTCACAAGACTTTATCTTAACTTTATAACTGTTTTCTCTTGCTTTAATGAAATGGTGATCTTCTTTAACAGTTTTAAACTCAGCATCTAATTTGACATACTGATCAGTTATATTGGTTAGTTGCTCAGTCAAATTTTCACAATTAGCACAAATAATTTTGGGACATACCTTGGATCTACCATCCTGATCGTTCGCCATGAAAGCAGTTTCTTCTTCATTTGCTTTCTTCTCTCCATCAACCTTCTCAACTTCTACAGCTTCAGTCTCAGCCATGTGTGCTTGTTCACCCAAACCACTTGAGTGTTGGTTCCAGTTGTATTCTCCTGCCTCTCTAGTTAACATGGCATTGATCTCGCGGTTAATTCCAGAGTGTTGGTTAGGCCTAACTTGTCCCCGTTCAACTCTCTCATTCCTACATTCCCTAGCAAAGTGCCCGAACTGTTGACAATTGTAGCACCTTACTTTTGATTTGTCAAATCCAGGCCTACCACCAACAAACTTTCTTCCTGTTTTGTTCATAAAACGTTTTACCCGTCTCACGATCATTGCCATTTGCCATTGCAAATCCATTTCTTCCAAATCGTCAGCATCAATCTGGTCATAATCCTCATCAAGAACGGCAGGGTCCACAATCTTCCCCTGCATATAATTCTCGTATGAAGCAATAAATGAAGCGTAGACTGCAAACTGCTCTTCAGCAGATTTTACACTCATAGGCATCTTGGTGTAATTATTGCTTGTGGGACCAGCTGAATAACCACTTGTAGAGGATTGAGGCTTTGAAGCACTAGATCCTCCAGCAACAAAACATACGTCCCCATTTGAGTTCACAGAAACATTTCCTTCATGTGCAGAGTCAGAACCTGACTCCCCCTTCGAATAAAATGCAGCAGATTCAGGCCTTGAACTTGAGCCTGAGTTAACTTTAGCACCATACATACCAGGGTCTTGTATCTGGTCTGTGGGTGTCTCCTTTCGAACCATATTTAGCTCATACGTTCTGAGCTTGTTCACTGCAGTTTCTAAGTCACAGTTAGGAAAGTCTTTGTCTTCCCTCATTAACACGGTATACATTTCCCACTTCGGTGGGAGAGCATCTAGAAGCTTTTCAACGATCTCCTCCTCTCGATAGGCAATTGAATAGTTGCTAAGCTCTGTCATTAAGTGATAGTATCGGGTGATAATATCATCTAAGGATTCATTCTTCAAATATTTGAAGACGGAGAATTGGGTTTTTAAAAGTTTAATTTTTGAGGCACGTATACCCACGTTCCCCTCGAATCTGTTTTCCAGAGCATCCCAGAGCTCTCTTGCAGAAGTGTACTTTCGGAATGTATGAAGAACTTCTTGAGGTAGTGCCATAGTAATAGCAGCATGGGCCTTACTCTCAGCCTCATACATTTTCTTCTCCTCGTCATCCATCTTACTGTACTTCTTCACCACATCACGTCCTTCGTATTGCATGGTTGGAGGTACATATCCATCCTGCATGCACACCCACATCTTGGCGTCCTGATATTTGATATACTGGATGAACCTGTCCTTCCATGCCACGAAGTCCGTTCCCTTCATCAACCTCGGGGCCTTAGTGGCTGACCCCGCCTCTACCTCCATCTTGACTAAATCTGAGATGTTAATCGCGGACATCCTTGCGAAAACCTGAAAAACCTGAAAAACACACAAAAAAAATATTAAAACAGCTCAGATGGCGAAGTTAAGAATAACTTCGCTGGAAGTTAACTTCGCTGAACAAGAACTTCGCTGGATCTTAAATTCGCTTGACTTGGCGAAGTTAAGAATAACTTCGCTTAGAATGAGCGAACTTAGGATGTAAGCGAAGTTGGGTGGTAAGCGAAGTTACGGATAACTTCGCTTTGGCGAACTTATGAGGTAAGCGAAGTTGTGGTTAACTTCGCTAATCCTTATATCTTCGCCGAAACCCTAATCTCCAGTGACGGCAACTTCGCCTGAATTCAGCAACTTCGCCCGATGAACGCGAAGAACAGTTCAGATCTGAAACTCGGATTTTAACGAGAATTTTGAAGGTTTAAAGGCTTAAACACACTGGTAGGTAGCTAGAATGAATAAACACACCAAAAACTCGTCCCGGTAACACCCGAAATGAAACGAAATCTACACCCGCGTGAAATCCCGAACCTCACAATCGAGCCGATGGCTCTGATACCAATTGTAGGTTCCTGAACGCGGATCGTACACGGGAAATCTCTAACAACGCAGGTGCGGAATCCCTGCATATATAGGTACGAGTGTAGATATTGTAGAGATTGAATACACGAACAATGAACACGAGCTATAAGGTAAACACGTTATATTGAATAACTAAACACGTGACAGTAAGTCACTGTTACAGAGAACAAAACGAAACAAAGCGTAACCAAAAACCCTAACTCACATCCTCTTCTGTTTCGGCTGAAACAGTGTATTTAAACACGACAACTTCGCCACTGGCGAAGTTGTCAGTAACCTCGCTAAATCAGCAAGTTCGCCATAGCGAACTTGCTGATAACTTCGCTAGTTTACAAAACAAAACATAAACAAACCATTAACTATATTACAGACTCGATAACAAATACTAGACTATGAACTACTGACAAACATGTACCAACATTCTAACTTCTAATCTGAATCTTATCTGCATGTAGTACTTCAATATCAATCTCCTAGCAGTTCACCAGCCATATTGGGTCTAACACATCTATCACATCCCACTTCCCATCTCTGTTTAATACAATCACAGCTTCACCCCGATTGCTATCATAGTACCACCATCTAAAGTAAACATGAAAGTCTTGCTCCATCGGGTAAACTAGTATAATCTTCAATGTCTCTGGCTTTGTCTACCTCCAAGTCTTTGCATAATCTTCTGTCTCCAGATCTACCTTCACCCTTGATTCATGTACAAACGGACATTGAGGAGACTAACTCTTGAAGTTGCATTTGGATTGTCTCACTATAAACTCCCAAATCTCCTTAACATATCCTCTCTTTGGACAATAGAGTAGTTCCTTCTGTACTAGATCCATCACGTCTATCCATGGTAAAGATTTCAACTCGCAAATATTGTACCCCGAACATCCTCCTTACTGCTATCTTCCGAATTTTTGATAAGTAAGTAATACTTATACACTTCCCGAGCTTCACCTCCTTTGGTTTCTTATAGTATTTCAAAGCTGAGATATCGCTTTTCAGGTTCAACTTTCTGCCTCTCGAACCAATCTTGTTTCTCACTAGTAACCTCTTCTTCTTTCACCACTGGATTCCCTTGGCCATCGAATTCTTGACTAATCATATCGATTTCTTCGTCAAAGTCCTCGTCAATCTCTGGAAATTCTTGATTTACTTCATTTACATATTGTACTTCTTCTTTTTCCAAAACTTCCTCCAATACCGGTTCTCCCACAAAAATCATATCCTGACTATCCACCTCCATAGTCTCCAAATCTCTCTCAAAATCGAACTCAAATTCTTCTTCAGTGTGACACTGAGTAGACGTGAAATATCAGCTCAATTCATCTCCCCTTCTTCTAGCTCAACTCCTTTAGATTAAAACAAAGAGGGACGTTTAGAGGAAATTGAATCAACATCCAATACATCCAATACATCCAAATCTTCTTCAACTTTATCACCCTTGGATGTTTCTCCTTGCTCATGACCACTAGTATTAGATTGTTCGGTATGCGGTAATTCAACATCTTCTTCATTACCTGACACAATCTTGATTCCAACACAGCTACCAGCACTCGGATCATTAGGTTAATCATCATCACCACCATCGTCATTGTGCTTAGGAGAGTCTTCGTAATTGACTTTCTCCTTGTCTTCTTCTTTTTGTTGTTCCATCGCCTGATCAACAACTTGTTCAATCACCAGTTCTACGACTTGCTCAGTCACAGGCTCAAAAACCTGTGTCTCTACACCAGGTACAACAATAACAGGCTCAATCACTGATGAAGTTCCAACATCTTGACCCATTGGTTTAGTAACAACTTGGTGTTTAGAAAGTATTATAGGCTCTTCAACAACCTTTCCTTTGCCCTTCAGATCCACCCGATCTTGATCATATTGTACTTTAAAAGCACATTCCTCCAAAGCTACATCACCATCATATATCTTCTCAAACAACTGGTTATCTACTGATTCAGCCTCTTTCATCAGATTAATCCCCAACTTCTCCACAATCACCATGAAGTATTTCATGTGTTGATTTAGCAAATCTTCTTGTAATTTCCTTCTTAACTCCCCCTCAGCTATTGTCTTCTTTTGTTCACTGTTCTCCCATCTTAGTCTTTTATTCTCAATAGTTAAACTGTCAATTCGAACACCTTGATCAGTAGCAACCCCTTTCAAAGCTTCAAATTCTTTCAATGTCGGCACATCCATAAAACATCTAGCATCCAAATCTGGTAGACTACCAAACTCTAGAGCATTTTGAGGAGTCTTCATCTTAGAAGTGATTTTTTTTGGTGTTGGAGTTTCTTGGACAGTTGGAGTCTTCAAAACGTTGTTGTCTCGTCCAAGATTAATCGTTGGTTCGTCATCAACAATAAAATCCTTGTTAATTGGAGTTTCTACTATCTCCGGCTGAACCACATCATCTGGTTCATCAAACTAACTTCCTCACTTGCGATTTCTTATGCTTCGACTTGTGTTTCAATCGACCAGCATGTTTTTCATCACCGGTTTCACAACCATACCCTCAGGTACATAAGCCTCATCAACGTCCGATGTTTTCTTCTTCTTCTTCTGTTTAGGCTCAAATTTGGCACGCGGATTCATCAGAGCTTGTCGTCGCATTTCTGAATCAGACTCAGTTGCCTCATCGTCTTTGTCACACATAGCAGAATGAACGACTTCTTCCCAAGTCACAAGAGTAACAACCTCTTGTTTAACAAAATTTCGTCTCTTTTTCTTTGGTTGTGGCGAATCAGCTTCAGCTTTAAATTCAACCTTTACAAATCGTTTGGTACCACTAATAGGCTTAAAGTCAGCCATCTTTAACTCTTCGGCTTCACGTTCAGAATCACTAGCGTCTCTTCTCCATTTATTATCTGTCGGCGCCACATAATCTTCTTTCTTTAAGTGTCCGAACAGACTGCGAAAGTTAGGAATCCCATCTTCCTTTTTATTCATGTACGACCACAGTTTCGTGTAAGAATTCCTGGTCGTGTGATCTAATTTACTTTTCCAATATTCTTGATATCGGGAAACAGATCATCAACTAGCATCTGAACGAAACGAGGGTACTGCAACCACCTGTCTTTCCCACCATTCAGCTTCATATTATCGAATATCATACGGGAAAATCTATACTTGATATTCAATCAAAAAGAAGCAAGTATACTCGTACGGTAATCCAATATCTCATCATATCCCCATTTCTATATCCAAGAAAGTGTACAAAAATGTGAACTAGGAACTTATACGATCTCGACTACGCCGTCTTCCGATATGACAAAGTGTTCATAGACTCCTGATACCCTATCCTTAATATACACCCCTTGACCATCCTTTCATCCAACTCTACCGGATCAGACTCATCATCACAAAACTCTAACACCCATCTGATAATCACCTCAGTAATCACAATCTCCTTGCCCTACACTTTGGTCTTTATAGTAGACCCATTATCCAGTGCATTCTTCCAAAATTCATCCACAATCTTCTCATAAGGATCACATTGACGAGAAATTGTTGTATTGATACGTGATCTCTTCAAAAACGGCATCATTACGGTAAAGTCTTTGGATTTCTTGCCTGTCTCGTTCAAATAAGCATAGATATTATGCTTGAATCCGTACTCTTCGATCCTTTCACCATCTGAAAGTACAAACGTAGACATTGAAGAATTTTATCAGAAAATGATCAATCATTTAAGCAATTTTGCAATTTTTATATTCTGTCCGCATATGTTTTTATATGGTCGTATAAGTCTATTAAATGTGTAAGTTTATTTGGCGTGTAAGTCCAGCTGTCCGTATAAGTTTATTCAATGTATATGAAAAGTCCACGTGTATGCTTATATAACGTATAAGTATTTGTCCAACGTGTATCTTTCACCAACATGCAAGTATTATATTGACTTATATGCCATGTATGTTTTCAGACTTATGTTCCGCATAAGTCAAAAACTTACATGGCGGGTAATTTACACAATCATCGTTCAGGTCAAATTACCAAACTTGACATTTTTAACTGATTTTGAACAATATAATCCATGAAAAATCTACTAATTATGCCAATAAACCCATCCGTGTACTCAATTTTATTGATTATGACAGTTAAGCGAGACCTATATATTTGTTTATTCATTAGGTTTTTCATTTTTAGATATGTACTAATTAAACTCTTATAAATCCAATTAAACTAGAAAACATCTTTAGTTTATGTGTGTTTAGGTTTTATTAACAGTTCAGTCTTAAAACCCCTTTGATTTTACTGTCCAGTTGACTTCTAACTTTCTGTCAGTCCCATTCACAATCCAAACAATCAGGTTAGAACAAAAAATTACCTTTATTAGCTATCATGGTGTGCAAATCTCCAAAATAGCAAAAATTTGGCAATATAATAGTATGAAATGTGATCAAATAATTAGAGAAGTTAGCAGATATCTTCAAGCATATAAGTGAAATGAAAATGTTATGCATCGTGTACGTATATATATAGGTATGCATATGCGGCGTATATGTTTTGTAAACATATACGACGTAACTTATGTGCCGCATAAGTATGAAACTTATGCGCTGTATAGTCAAATTTTCAAAAATTTTGAAAACCGATCATTCACATCTTCACACCCAAGCGTTTAATCAAGTCCAAATTAATGACCTTGATTAAACAATTAATAACTTAAAATTTGCTCATTTTTCTGAAAATATATTGTACAAGTCTAAGTTATTGACCTTCTGTATAACAGTTAAAAGTTTTAGCTTTCAAACACATGATATGATTTTGAAACAAATGCTGAGTTCATCATTCTTAGTAAATCTTTACCCAACAGATAGTTTCCTAGTCATCAAGAGTCGACTTTTTTAGTTTTTAAAGATAATGCAATAAACGACAGATAATGAAATGAACTTCAAGGTATTTACATACATGTAAAGCAATTACATATTTTGTGAGTTTGAGCAGGGAATCATATTGACCAAATTGCCCTTCCATCACAGTTTTACTTTTAGCTTTATTATCACTGGTGTTAAATAGGTCATTGGTATTGTCGTCCACATAAACCTTCCAACAAATATATTTAAAATTTCTTTGATATGATTTAATTGGTTCAATTAAGCATGAATCATATGTAGACCTCACCTATCAGACATAATTTGTATATCTTGATAGTTTGAAGTTTTCACATGTATACATTTTCACTGTTTTCTTAAAATCGATAAGCTGTTACTCATGCAAAACTAATGAAGCAAAACAAATCAGAACGTTAAAATTTTCCGTTAAGATCGTTATTACTACACGCATATAAGATTCCATTTTAACAAAACAAAAAGATAATGTAAGTTGAAGATGTATAAAGCTTTAACAATCAAGTCGGATAATACCATATTATCGCACTGAGAAAGTCCAAAACTTTATACGAAACACTAAGAAAAATAAAACATAATGTCCAAATCTTAACCCTCAGGTCGGATAATCTTATCGAGCAGGAGAGGATCCAAGATTTGAATAAAAAAAAAGAAAAAATCAAGTTGAATTTCTTTTCAAAATAAAAAGAAAAATAATTTGAATTTCTTTGCAAAAAGAGTACATGCACACACAGCAATCTTTTATACTTTTCTGATTCTTAAAGCAGATATTAACTAAGATTCAGGATGTTAATCCACTAGATTCGACTGGATTTATGTTTATATCAAATAATTTTTCTTACTTGTTTGTTTAAAGGCCTACCAATGCACTGATACAATTAAGCGCATAACCTTTTTGCTTACTTTTTACTGGACTTGGGACTAGATGATCAATGTACTATCATTTTCCCTTTTTGCTTCAAAAACTCACTTTCGAGGAGCTATTTTTAATGTTTTTGACTTTTTGTATATTTGAATGCTTTTGAATTTTCATATATTTGAATGTTTTTGGTTTTTATAACCCCCCCCCCCCCCCCTAAAATCAAAAACATATGAAAACATTGAAAACTATGTAAAACAAAATTTTGACTATGATGAATGGTCAACTATAGATCAGAATCCATTATCTCGGGATCTCATTCCCACCGCCCGGTTTCTTTATACTGTTATGCTTGAGTAAATATTGAAAGCGATTTTTATAAAAGCTTTAGTAAAAAGATTGCCTTTTTGTTCATCAATGAATTTTATCTATGGTGATCAACTTTTTCTCGTAGCAATCATGGATGAGGTGATACCGTATTTCAATATGTTTTGTTTTAGAGTGATTTATCGGAATTTTAATTATTGAAATGGCAACAGAATTATCTACAAATATAGGTGTAGCCATAAAATTCAAACCGTAATCGCGCATCTGCTGTTGTATCCAAAGAACCTGAGAACAGCAACTGGAAGTGTTAGGGCACGGATTTTCAGTATTATCAGCAAAGATTATATTCAGGACGAATCCAGGATGCGGTATCCTCTAAGGTAACTGGTATCCTAATTACATTATATAACTAACACGATATTTGCTACTTTCCATGTTTACCAGGTCAAACGCCGTTGATTGATCTCCTAAGAACTCGCACTTACTGTTATTGGAGCGTGGCGACTAAGGAAACATGCTATCTAACGGAATTAACGGCTAATTGATTTAGTCTAAGAGTTTCCTTAAATATAGGACTTCTTGTTAGTTTTATTTTTGTATAAATAGATCTCAAAACCGGATCATAACACACACTCTAGCACTCGAGAACTTACTAGTACTCGCACTCTTTGTAATCATGATCAAGTTTGAGCTCCACAATTGTAATCACCTTTATTATTAATAAACCGGTGGTGATAGTTTTCACCGCCTGGGGTTTTTTGCATGTTATCTTACGGATAACAGGTTTTTTCCTCGCAAAAAATCCTCGTGTTCAAGCACTTTTACGTTCATTTCATACAAGCACCTAGTCCCGATTAGTGATTTGGTTACGAAATCATTGTTGTTAATTTTTTAACCAAAACAATTTGGCGCCCACCGTGAGGCTAACGGTGCTTTAATCCATTCAATCCGTTTATTTCGTTCACCTTCATTCTCTTTACAATGGCCTCACAATCAAAAACCAGTTCCGTCTTTGCTCCGGTGGTCACTACTGCTTCAAGTGTCAACCCAGGACCTCCACCACTGTCGAAGAAAAATACTCAGCCCAGAGGAGAACTCCCACCATTCGCGGGATCCTCTACACGAGTAGATCCGGTTATTTCTAACAATGATATTTTTGCTTTGATGAAACAGGTCAAAACACACATGGAGCAGCAAAAAAAGACCAACTCAAGGCTATTTAAGGAGATTGAAGGAATCAAAGAGAAGCCAGGGCAGGAGGCTACTCCAATCATGCCCAGGGTCCTTGATTTTGGTTCTCCAGGGTCAACCATCCTTCAAAATCCCAGATCCTTGGGGACACAATCAACAAGGACTCCGTCTCAGCAGTAATCAGGGTTCGGAGGAACTTATCTTCCGGTATCCTCGGAATTACCCAGACCAACGAGGCCAGATTCATCAATATGCAGCCTCGTTCAACCATGCCAGCTGGCATATTCTCATCAGGATCCCCCACGGTATCCTTTGAAGTGCATGTTGGAGATGACATCCCAATGCAGGCGTCACCTTATCCTGAGGATACACTCAATTGAGGAACTAGCCGACAAGGCTCAGGATACCAAAGACCTAACATGACCTCGGTAACAGTTTATTTAATGCTAATTTATACACTAACCGTGGACATGTGCAAGATAAGGGGATAACCCCCGAGATAGCCAGGGAATTACAGAAGATGAAAGATATGATTTCCAGTATCCCCGGGATAATCCGTCCCATAGCTGAAGTTCCAGCGGGCAGTCACAAACTTTCTAGGTTCACTTGGCCCATATGAGATGTAGAGATCCCCAAAAAATTCAAGACGCCCAACATGAAACTTTATGACGGCACTACGGATCCTGAGGAGCATGTAGCTCAATACAGGGAAAGGATGGAGGTTAACCCTATTCCCGCTGAGATCAAAGAGCCTGTCTATGTAAAGGGTTTGGTTCAATACTAACGGGGCCGACCCTCAAATGGTTATTAAGTATTCCTTCCAATATTATCACTTCCTTTGCTCATTTAATTAACTTGTTTAATAATCAATTTTCTTGTAGTAGATCTTTTTAGAAAATGACAGGTGACTTATATAGAATTATTCAGCATAACAATGAATCCCTAAGGGATTACATAATCAGATTTAGCAAGGAAGCTTTGGAAATCCCCAACCTTGATATGGCAGCTGCTGTTGAAGCCTTCAAGATGGGACTTAGGAAGGATTCTCCTTTCTACGACGACCTCGTCATGAATCCATGCAGGAATCTAGATGAAGTCAGAAACAGGGCGTTGAGATACATTCGGCTAGAAGATGATAAGAAGGCTCATGGAGGTTTGGTTATCCCAAAATACGAGTCTACCAACAGGAAATCAGACTCTCCCCAAAAGTTTTTTAGGCCAAAGCCTTATTCCAAGCAGGATAATCCCAAGATCAACGCTGTTGAAGAAGACGAAGATGACGAAGAATATCCTAAAATATCCGAAAATTGCTTGAACCTTGATATTGCTGGTGTGATTTGTGCCATGCAGGATTTAGGTGATAAGGCTAGATGGCCTAAAAAGAATGAGAAGCCCGGATCAAACAAAGACAAGTCAAAATGGAGTACGTTCCATGAAGACTTTGGCCATCGCACTGACGATTGTATAGCACTTCGGAAGGAGATAGGATACCTTCTCAGCAAAGGACACCTAAAAGAACTATTTGGAAGAAATAAGAACAAGAGTCAAGATCCTGTCAAGATACCTGAAAGGGCACCTTCCCCACCACCCGGGGCTAAGGTGGTATCCTTTATCTCGGGAGGATCTAACATCTGTGGGACCTCGTACTCAGCAGCCAAGAAACGTTCTAGAGAGACGAATATGGACAACGGAGAAAGACATCTCCGTACTTCCACAATGACAACTTAATGAATCATATCCTTCGATGAGGAGGATAGATGTGACCTTGTGGATCCCAGCCACGATGGCTTGGTAATCACTTTATGTATAGCTAACTGTTTTGTGCGCAGGATACTCGTTGATGGAGGAAGCTCGGTAAACATTATCCAGATGGATGCATTGAAGAAAATGGATATCCCAGAAACAGAGATTATCCCGAAATCCTCAGTTCTTGTCGGATTCAGTGGCAAAACCAAGAACACCTTGGGATAAATCAAACTTCCAATATATATTGAGGGAACTAACTCCCTACAAAAGTTTTGCGTTATTGACTCTTTATCTTGTTGTAATGTGATTTTAGGCAGGCCCTGGATCCACAGCATGAAGGCAGTACCCTCAACCTACCATCAGTGTGTAAAACTCCCAAGTCCTTGGGGAGTCATCAAAATTGAGAGCGATCAACAAGATGCCAAGGAATGTTATGCTTCATCAATGAAGTGGACTACAAAGCCTACTCAAGCATAGCAATTACAGAAACATCCAGGGAAGGTCCTGCAAACAAGAGAGCAGGATGTAAAGGAAGTATCTTTGGATCCACAGGATACTGAAGTCAAAGTATTGTTAGGATCAAGTATTCCTGAGGATATTGAGATAGAATTGATATCCTTTCTAAAGAAAAGAGCTTCTACCTTCGCCTGGAAACATGAAGATATGACAGGTATATCTAAATCTATAATCACTCATAAACTTGGTATAGACAAATCTTTCAGGCCAGTACATCAAAAGCGAAGGAAGTTTGCTCCTGAGAGAAACGCTATCATACAAGAAGAGGTGCAGAAGCTGCTCAAAACCAAGATGATAAGAGAAGTCCAATATCCTAGATGGTTGGCCAATCTAGTTGTTGTCCAGAAGAAAAATGGAAAATGGAGAGTGTGTGTGGACTTCACAGACCTAAATAAGGCCTGCCCAAAAGACCCATTCCCACTCCCGCACATTGATTCAATGGTGGATGCAACTGCTGGCCACGAGCTGCTAACATCCATGGACGCATCTTTAGGATTTCAACAAATTCAAATGGAGCCTTCAGATTAAGAAGACATGGCCTTCATGACCCCCACAAGTATATATTGTTACACTACAATGCCTTTTGGACTTACAAATGTAGGTGCGACATACCAAAGGCTTGTCAACATGATGTTCAAAGACCAACTGAGGGACACGATGGAAGTCTACATAGATGACATGGTTGTGAAGTCAAAAAAGGCCGAGGATCATCTCAAAGACTTGGCAACAGCATTTGATATCTTAGATGAATACAACATGAAGCTGAATCCAGCCAAGTGTCACTTTGGGATCAAAGCCGGAAAATTCATGGGATACATGGTCACCAAAAGAGGAATAGAAGCAAGCCCAGAGCAGATCAAGGCTATCCTGGATATCAAATCACCAAGGAATGTCAAAGATGTCCAAAGGTTGACCGGAAGAATAGCCGCTCTCAACAGATTCATCTCAAGATCTTCAGAGAAGTGTAGAGACTTCTATGATATCCTGAGGAAAAATCAAAAGTTCGAGTGGGGAGAGAAGCAAGAAAGGGCGTTGGTATCCCTGAAGGAATACTTATCCTCAGCACCACTTCTAATGAAGCCAGTTGATGGTGAGCCTTTATCCCTATACTTAGCCGTTTCTGGGAGTGCAATCTGTGCCGTCTTGGTCAAGGATCATGAAGGTCAACAACATCCAATATATTATGTAAGTAAAAGTTTACTAGATGCTGAATCCAGGTATTCTTATCTTGAAAAGTTAATTTTAGCACTTATAATGGCTTCAACTAAACTAAGACATTATTTTGAAACTCATGCTAATCATATAAAAACTAAGTATCCTATTAAAGCTGTTTTGAGAAAACCAGAAATGTCAGGTAGGGTGGCAAAATGGGCTGTGAAACTTAGTGCATACGATATCTTGTATGAGCCAAGAACAGCTATCAAATCTCAGGCACTTGCCAACTTTGTGGATGATTTTAGCCAGGATATACTTGAAGAAGTTGAAAAGGAAGTTCAACAATTGAGCGTCAAAGAAAGTTGGACTTTGCATACCGATGGTGCCTCCAACATAAGAGGAACAGGTCTAGATATCCTGCTAAAATCGCCACAGGGGGACATAATACCTCTATCTATATCTTGTGAATTTCAGGCTACTAATAATGAGGCTGAATATGAGGCCTCAATAGTTGGTTTGCAATTAGCTAAGGATATGAAGGTACCAAGGGAAGAGAACACTAAAGCAGATGCCTTAGCAAACTTGGCATTAGCTCTCAAGATACCAGGAGATGTCAAGATACCTATCGTGCATATCTTGACTCCAGCAGCAAAGGAGAACCTCGAAGTCTTAGAAACTTCAAATTCTAAGGATAATCCAGCATCTTGGACCAATCCCATAATACGGTATCTTCAGGATAACGAGATCCCAGAAAGGGAAATTCCCAGAGCTTTCTGAATGAAGGTAAGCCAATACATTGTCTTAAATAATGTTTTGTATAGAAAATCACTTGCAGGTCCATATTTGAGATGTTTGGAATATCAAGAAGCACAAGAAGTCCTTAAAGACATACACGAAGGCGAATGTGGAAACCACACTGGGGGCAGAGCCTTAGCATCCAAGATACTAAGGACAGGTTACTTCTGGCCAACAATAAGGAGAGATGCAATGGATTTCTCCAAAAAGTGTGATGCTTGCCAAAGACATAGCAACATATTGCATCAACCAGCTGAACCATTATATCTTATCATATCCCCATGGCCATTTATGAAATGGGGAATGGATATTGTGGGTAAGCTGCCCAAAGCTCCTGGTGGAAAGGTCTTTATGCTGGCCATGATGGATTACTTCTCCAAGTGGATCGAAGCAGAGGCAACATCCTGACAAGATTTGGTATCCCAGCAGAGATTGTTTGCGACAATGGATCACAGTTCATCGGTAGTAGAACAACCAACTTTTGTGAAAGTTGGGGAATCAAGATGGTGACTTCAACTCCAGTACATCCTTAAGCTAACGGTCAAGCAGAATCCAGTAACAAGATCATCATCAACAATCTGAAGAACAAATTGGGATCCAAGAAAGGAAAATGGGCAGAAGAACTACCATTTTTTCTTTGGGCTGATAGAACCACTTCGAAAAATGCAACGGGACAAACACCTTTCTCCTTGGTGTTTGGGGCCGAAGCTATTATCCCTACAGAGATGGTGATCCCCACAGCAAGAACCAGCATCCAGGATACTGAGTCCAACAAACAAAATCTTACCGAAGACCTGGATACCATCGATGAACTCAAGGATCTCGCCAGGATCAGAATGGCAGCATACCAACAAAGAATAGCCAAGTCCTACAACAAGAATATCAGGATTCGAAGATTCCAAATAGGTGACATGGTGCTAAGAAAATCATTTCAGAATACCACTAACCCAGCAGAAGGAAAGCTAGCTCCGAAGTGGGAAGGCCCTTACTTGATAGATTCGGAGGCAGGAAAAGGGGCCTACAGGTTAATCACTATGGAAGGTGTTTCTATACCAAGAGCGTGGAATGCTATCCACCTCAAGGCGTATTTTTGTTAGTATACTTAATTGGTATATTGGTATCCTCAAGATGAAGGTATGTTCCCTTATCTATTCTTACATTTTTTAACTTTATTTTCCCTAAATCAAGTTTACTGACTTAAGCATCGGAGGGGTGTTAGCCTGTTAGCCAGGCTAACACCCACCCCTCATCAAGAGCTTAGTGTTTTGCAGTTATCCTAAGGATACGTTATCTCGACAACAGTCGGAGGCTGATCACCTCCCACACGAATATGATATCCCTGATATCCCCTAAGGTTTAAAGGTCTTCACCTTTCCAACGAACGCTAGAGGCACACGAATATGATATCCCGGATATCTCAAAAGGTTTAAAGGTCTTCAACTTTCTAACGACGCCTGGAGCGCACGATGATTCGGTATAGTTCGAGGCAGGCTGACCAGACCAGCTGACAATCCGTCTGTTGTTGGCTATATACTGAATCCTTAAGATAAGTGGCAGACGTGTCACACAAATGGTTTATAACATTTTCATGTTATCTAAGGTTTATAACACGCTCGTGTTATCTAAAGTCTTGGCATAATCATGCCCATGCGCTTGGGACCTTCCCCAGTTTTATCTCAAGTTAAGACATTTTCATGTCTCTAAAGTAAAGGCCTAGTCCCCAGTAAAAAGGCATTATCGCCAGTTAATGGGCCTTGTCGCCAGAATTATCTAACTTTGTCTTGACAGATCGCTAAATCTATGAAGGTTAATAAGTTATTTTTGATTTAGTAAAACTCCAGAAACATGACACTCCAAAAAACTCGACAATTGGGAACATCATATATAAGCTAACTAGATTTATAAATGATCTCCACGAAGATACTCCTTACACTTAGTTCTATCACTCAACTTATATTTCAAGGTATGATCATTTGGTTTGATTGTGATAACTTACACAAGACACAAGGATATATTATCCTTAAGATATCTTTTGCCTTATCATTGATTATATTTTATGTTCAGGATATATGATCCTTAGGATATTTTAAAGTCTTAAAAGATACTTTTTCTGAAACTATAAATATTCAAGAAACATGTTTTCAAAGTAAACTATCCTCGAAGTAACCTATTTCAGAAAATCAAAGACATGGAATATTCCAACTAAAACTTGTAAGTTACTGAACACAATGCGTAAAGCCAAAAGATTATGTTATTACTAACCATAATTGCAGGAAATTAAAAAGGCAACACCCGGGTTTCGTCTTGAAAAGCCAAGATCCCTCCACCCGAATATTGCCAGATGTCCAAAAGTCAAGATAACATGGGCTTCGTCTTCAAAAGTCAAGATCCCTCCACCCATGTATCCTAATATCCTAAGCATAATATTGTTCAAAACAAAAAATTAAATTGTTCAATAGACCATTACCACCCGACATCACAAACCATAAACACATAAAAATTGGGCTCAAGCTTTTTCTTTACCGCCATCACTGCCCAATTGCACCTCATCACCAACAGGCTTCACCGCTCCCTTGATCGCCACATCCACTGCCTCCTCAGCAACCTTCTCCGCTCCGCTCGGACCAGCCTCCTCTACCGCTTCCCCATTCAGCTCAGCCAGTATCTTCTCCCAACCAGCTACATCCCAGAAGGGAGTATCCAGACCAGCATCCTTCGCCTCTTTAGCAATCTTGAGCCGGGATTGAAATACGAAAACAGCAGCAGACTTTTTCGCCCCCTCCATAGCCTCGTAAACCTTTACCAAGCACTCAGCCTCTTAATGAACCAACTCCTTCTTGGCCAGTGACAGCTCCAGTTTCGCGTCTTCCAGCTCTTTGGTCTTCTTATCAAGAAGACTGGTCTTTGTGACTCCTATCTTCATCAGTTCGGAGATGCGAGTGTTGGCTTCATGGAGTTCAAGGCTCATGGAAGCAAACCGAGAAGAAAGATACTCGAGGGCCTTCAAGGATAAAGGATCCTCAATATAAATTTTCCTAAAGATATATGAGATCATGACAGACTAAAAAAAATACCTGCTGAGTCTTATTCACGGCATCATGGAAGTCAACGTCATGCACGGGAATGGATTCACTGGTCTCTTGGCCCTTCCGCTTCTTAGAGCCCTTTGCGCTGCTGTCTTTAGGTCGGGGGATAGAGTTGGGGACATGTTCCTTCTTGATGGTGCTTCGGGTGGATACCATGCTGTCAATATCGTCAGGAGCAAAAGCAGAAGCAGACTTGCCTACAAATACACAGGTCAGTATCTCTGATCCTTAAAAATCATACTAACATCTCTTGAAAGACTTGCCTACAAATACACAGGTCAGTTTCTTACCAGACATAACGGAAATCAAGGACGGAGATGGCTCTTGAAAGCTTGACTGGAAATAAAACATTCTCTTTTCCTCGTCAATGAGAAAAAAGAGGCAAGCTTATCCTCGGTTTCTCTGGTAGGAGGGGCAATCTCGAAGAACTTCAAAGCTGCAGAAAACAGAAATATCAGTCACAAAGATGTCAATGTATATCTTCAAGATAAAGTATCCTACTTTTGGAAACCCAGAGATAAGGAAGATTATCAAACTGAGGGAGAGAATCTCTTCTAACAAAAAAGAATTGTCTCTTCCACTGGTCATTGTTCTGGATGTTTTTCAGAACAAGCGGGGTTCTGCCAGATTTGGTTTTAAAAAGGTATCTTGAAGATCCATGGCTGCGAAGATCGTACACGGACGCAAGCTCAGAAAGGGTAAAGTCAAGAGCATGATCAACAATCAATCTCTCCAGAACGAACAAGGTCCTCCAAACCATTGGCATGGTTTGGGCATAACTGAGACCAGTTCTAGAAAAGAACTCGGTGGTAAAGGCAGGACATGGATAGGAAAAACCGATTTTAAACAGCAAAAACGGAAAATAGATCCAGGTTTTTGAAACACAATCGGAAGAAAGGGCGGCGTCAAATGCTATGAAAAGAGTTTCGGCGGGAAAACAACCCCGAGACCGAAGATTCGCGATATCAGTATTGCCAAAAATGCATATCTCACTCGCTGGACTAGCAAGGAGATTTTGCGATTCAAAATCCTCAATACCGGAAGGACGAAGTTTGGGACTCATGATTCAAGAAGAAAGAAAAGAAAAGTTACCTGGATAGAAGAAGATGAATGGAAATATTATTCATCCAAGTAATTATAAGGCCGGCCTAGGGTTTACCCAAAGATCGGATGAGTGACACGTGTATCAACAACCTACCACACATGCAAATATTTGAAATTCAAAATTCAAAAATTTTACAGCTGTAATGCCTATCTACAGCTGTTAAAATTTGAGGGCAATTGTTAGGGCACGGATTTTCAGTATTCTCAGCAAAGATTATATTCAGGACGAATCCAGGATGCGGTATCCTCTAAGGTAACTGGTATCCTAATTACATTATATAACTAACACGATATTTGCTACTTTCCATGTTTACCAGGTCAAAGGCCGTTGATTGATCTCCTAAGAATTCGCACTTACTGTTATTGGAGCGTGGCGACTAAGGAAACATGCTATCTAACGGAATTAACGACTAATTGATTTAGTTTAAGAGTTTACTTAAATATAGGACTTCTTGTTAGTTTTATTTTTGTATAAATAGAGCTCAAAACCGGATCATAACACACACTCTAGCACTCGAGAACTTACTAGTACTCGCACTTTTTGTAATCACGATCAAGTTTGAGCTCCACAATTGTAATCACCTTTATTATTAATAAACCGGTGGTGATAGTTTTCACCGCCCGGGGTTTTTTGCTTGTTATCTTAAGGATAACATGTTTTTTTCTCGCAACAAATCCTCGTGTTCAAGCAATTTTACGTTCATTTCATACAAGCACCTAGTCCCGATTACTGATTTGGTTACGAAATCATTGTTGTTAATTATTGACCAAAACAGGAAGCAGCTATGTACTCAGCCTCACAGGTAGACAACGACACGGTGGTTTGCTTCTTGCACTGCTAAGTGACTAACCTACAGCCGAAAAATTGACATTCAGCAGTTGTAGATTTTGCGTTCAGCTTGCAGCTACCATAATCTGAATCTGAGAAATCTCTTAGCACAAATTCTTCATCACGAGGATACCAAAGACCAACCCTGGACATCCCTTCAAATATCTCAAAATACGTTTGACAATCATCAGGTGCGAGACATTCAGATTGGACTGATATCGGGTACACAAGCATGTTGCGTACATGATGTCTGGTCTAGATGCAGTCAGGTACATAAGAGACCCAATAATGGACCGTTATAGTGTTTGATCCACCTTCTCCCTGTTGGGATCAGGGCCAATCCCATGATTTAATGGAAGCGGTGTACTGATTGCTGTTGAATTAACCATGCTGAACTTCGCAAGGATGTCGTTGACATACTTCGTCTGGTGAATGAAGATACCGTTAGGTAACTGATCCACCTGAAGCCCTAGGAAAAACTTCATGTTTCCCCATTGCGCTCATCTAAAACTTCTTCTTCATGACTTACTCAAATTCCTTGCACAGAACGTCATTTGTGGACCCAAATATGATATCATTCACATAAACCTGCACAATCCGCAGAAATCCAGCTACTTGCTTAGTGAAAAGTGTACAATCGACGGTTCCTTGAATAAAGCCATTGTCCAGCAGGTGTTGAGTCAATGTTTCATACCAAGCTCTCGGGGCTTGATGAAGTCCATATAAAGCTTTATCGAGTAGGTGCACTTTGTCTTCGTGGATCGGATCGATAAACCCCGGTGGTTGTCCCACACAACATCTAACTAGTAGACTTTGAAACCCTTCCAGGAAGCATAGGCGAGAAAGATCCGAATTACTTTTAGTCTTGCTATCGATGCATAAACTTAGTTATAATCGATTCCTTCTCTTTGATTAAACCCGAGAATGACTAACCGAGCCTTGTTTAGAACAATGATTCCACTCTCATCTCGCTTGCACTTGAATACCCATTTCATATTGATATGTTATCGTCAGGTAAGTCTACAAGCTTTCTCACCCCTAGCTTCTTGTATTGAGGCTACCATGTGCAAGTAAGTTCGAGCAAGTAATCAAGTAAACACACAAGTCCATGTAATGAATTGTAGTTTGTAAACGAAATAGTAAATCCTTTGAGTTTGTAGGACTACCACTAAAAATGTAAAAGCGTTAAAAAGAGGGTGTGCGAAACTCACCTCAAAATCAAAGATAAACTTGAAATATAAACCGAAAGCGCGTTAAAGAACCCGAAACGATTGAACTTAATGAACTATAATTAAAAACAAAAACAAAATCTAACTAACGGGATTATAAAAGTTAAATTAATTTGGTTAAAGGGATTTTGCATTATTTTAATGTATTTTATTGGCATTTTATAATAAAATATTATTTTTAAGTTTTAACAGAATTTTAATGCTTTAAATTATTTTAATATTATTTAATTAGTAACTTAACACAAATATGAGAATTATAATATTTGAGGACATGTATTTTATCGACCTAATAATATTCCGAATATGATTACGTTAGCGTATTTGAAGATATTAATGAAATGTAACTACAATAAAATAATATTAAACGGGTTCCATGAAATTTTAATGGATATGAAAAGTCTGGTTTTAGATGAAAACAATAAAATTTAATTTATATATAATTTTATTTCACTTGAAAGAGATTAATTTAATTTACAGTAATTTGTCATATTTTATTTGATCATCAATAATAAAAGAAGCTAAAAAAAATAAAACAAAAAGAAATGTACTGACCTGGGTTCGAACCCGAGTCTTCAGGCTGAAACCTAAGTGACTTAACCAACTGAACTAGCTTGTTTGTTGTTTAAGAAACCAGAAATCAAATCAAGTTCTTCATTATTCATAATAAACCCTAGAATTCAATCTACAAATTGGTTCTATGTACATTAAATTGATGTTAGGGATTTGGTTATATGGCCAAAAATGATCATTATGCATATAAATATTACCTAAGTGACTTAACCAACTGAATTAGCTTGTTTGTTGTTTAAGAAACTAGAAACCAAAATATATGTATAATTAATCAAGTTCTTCATTATTCATAATAACCCATGGAATTTAATCTACAAATTGGTTCCATGTACATTAAATTGATGTTAGGGATTTTGTAATATGGCCAAAAACGATCATTATGCATATAAATATTACCTAAGTGACTTAACCATCTGAATTAGCTTGTTTGTTGTTTAAGAAACTAGAAACCAAAATATATGTATAATTAATCAAGTTCTTCATTATTCATAACAACCCCTAGAATTCAATCTACAAATTGGTTCCACGTACATTAAATTGATGTTAGCGATTCTGTTATACGGCCATAAACGATCATTATGCATATAAATATTACCTGGGATTGTTCTTGTTTGGCGGCGAACGGAGACTCGCCAGAAAAAGACTTTGACGGATTAATTATTGATTATAGAGAGTGTATTATGTTGATTTGAAGTTATGATCGAGTTCAGATAAATGTTTGGGTCCATTTTATAGTGTCAATTGAAACGTATATTTATTAATGAACGTAATTGTATTTAACGATATGGTCGGTAGTTTCATGGGTTTAATACGCGCAAATTAGTTGTTAACATATGTTTTTATTGATGATTACGTGAGTTACGAAGGTCTTTGAGGTCACCGGAAAACCGCTGCTCGCCGGAAATGTTACCAGCTGAAAAAACGAAGAAGGTGGCTGGGATTATTTGTTCTAATATATTATAATTTGAAATATTTACACTTTAAACCCCTGATCTTTAAAGTTATATTAAAACAGAATTTAAATATAAATAACCAAATGAACCTTGTACTTTGAGATATTATATAAATATAAAAGAATTTATATAACTTGGAAAATTTTTCGTATTATACCCGTGTAGCTCAGAAATTGTTTAAACTAAAAACTTCAAATCCCGGAATTTCGTTAATTGATTAAAAAGAATAGAAAATAAACGGACGATAATCATAAATTATGGGAAATATAATATTATCAATTAACGATGAACAAGCACACATTAAAACGAAAAAACGGGTCGGTTTAACGAATACAAATGCAAATTCAAAAACATTAGCGAACGTCACATGAAATGAAACTTGAGAACATTATATATATATATATATACACACACACACTAACAAAACCAAAATTTGAAATGGTCGGATTTTTGGGATTGAAAAGTAACAAATGTTAAAGGTGGGGAGGATGAATATCCCAAAACCTTCGGGCCAATTTTGACAAGTACAAAAGATAAAGGATCAAAAATGAAAATATTGATTTTTCTGACTCATCGCGCTACGAGCTGAACCAGAAACAAGTCCATCGCGACACGCGATGAACGTTTCACAAAACCCTAGATTTGGCATCGCTCAACGTAACAACAATAAAACCTCAAGTCATCATGATACGCGATGACTAGGTTAAGTAACCAGAACGCGTGTCGAACAATGCGGCAACACGTGGCACAACGTGACAGGCACGTGTCTCCACGTGGCGATACGAGATAGACGCCTAAAAGGGCCATTGTGTTATCATGATGCCCAAATTTTGTTTACTAAATGGGGATCCGGGCATGTTGCAACATGTAAGGTCCCTTACCCCGGGTGCGCTACTTTTGCTCGGGATGGAATTACTTATTCACATAATTTGGAAATCATAGTTAATTAAACAAATTGCGGAATAAATAGTCAATCACTCTTACATAAAATAAGTACTTTGTTTTAAACGAACTAACATAAGTCTTAAACGTATAACATAAATAACACCTGATTCTTCCTCTTGACGATGCCAGTCTTCATCTTATTGCCACGTGTCTCCATCAAGCAACCTGCCTCATTCTATTCACCTGCGTGCATACTAAAAGTCAGCTGTGCTTAGTGAGTTCTAGTTAATCAATTAACATACATTACGTTTACGTTCATACTTATACATGTCCGAAGATACGTATATCGTTCTTTACTTACTATTTCTCATTCATACATACTTTACATACATACATACGTACTTACATACTTTCTTTCATACTTTCCTATGATATACCGTAAACTATCATACTTCTACAATCTCAGATATTATTAGGGTCTGGTCCTTTTATCTCAAATATTATCAGGGTCTGGTCCCTTCTATTTCAGATATTATTAGGGTCCAGTCCCTCTTGTCTTAGATATTATTAGGTTCTGGTCCCTCCTGCCCCAGTCTTAGATATTATTAGGGTCCGGTCCCTTCTATCTCAATATTATTAGGGTCTGGTCCCTTCTATCACAGATATTGTTAGGGTCTGGTCCCTTCTATATCAGATATTGTTAGGGTCTAGTCCCTTCTATCTCAGATATTATTAGTTTCTGGTCCCTTTCTCTTGCATAACCATACAACCATACATGTACCGTCAATCGTCCATACATTTATTTCATACGTTTGTTATCATACGTGTATACTTTACATATCTTTTAATTGCATATATAATTATATATACGCATATTCACACAACATTCTATTACAATAACATTCAATACATAATCATACACATATCATACACTTATCACTTAGGATAACTGTATTAACTATCGAATAGTAGTATGCACACAGCCCCAAAAAACATCACAGAGAAAGGGGCTAGAACTCACCTGTAGACGATCCTTTCCGAGTTAATCGTGATTCCTTTCTTCAGTTGTGCTTGACTAATTGTTTAATAATTATACGTAATAATTTTCTATCTTTAAATATCTTACTTTCTTAAGTTAATGAAACCGTTAATGATCCGAACTCATGGGTTAACGAATCCTAACTTTATTGCCTTAACGAACCGGACTTATTAACGAACCGATCCTTTTAACTTAGGTTCTCTTAACGAGTTTATGAGTTAACGGTTTCTCAATGAGTCGGGTTCGTGTCGAGTTCATATTTGACCCGGGTTTGGTTAAGTTCTCATATTTATTATTATTTCTTATAAGTTAACAATTTTTAATGGTCTTATATGTTTAAAGATTCTTACGAGCTTTATATTTTACAGGTTCTTAAACGAGTCGGTTCTCGGGTTCGGTTTACATTCTTAATATATTCTTTCATTTGAGTCGCATGAGAGGTTCCGATCTAGTCGAGGATTCGGGTCGACTTCTCAATCCAATCAACTCCAACTCGAGTCGTTCCTTCATTCCAGTCGACTCCAACTCGAGTCGTTCCTTCATACTAATCGACTCCAACTCGAGTTGTTCCTTCATTCTAATCGACTCCAACTCGAGTCGTTCCTTCATTCCAATCGACTCCAACTCGAGTAGTTCCTTCATTCTAATCGACTCCAACTCGAGTTGAATTTTAATCCACTCCAACTAGAGTTGAATTCCGATCCACTCCACCTAGAGTCGAATTCCAATATACTCCAACTAGAATCGAATTCCAATCCACTCTAAATAGAGTCGACTTCCAATCCACTACAACTAGAGTCAAATTCCAGTCCACTCCAACTAGAGTCAAATTCCAATCCACTCCAACTAGAGTCGAATTCCAATCCACTCCAACTAGAGTCGAATTCCAATCCACTCCAACTAGAGTCGAATTCCAATCCACTCCAACTAGAGTCGAATTCCAATCCACTCTAACTAGAGTGTGAGGTTTTCAATCGAGCCGAGTATCTGATCCTCATCTAAGCCGAACACACTTTTCCACTCGACTCTAAATGGGACTCGAGTCCCTTTCCAACTCGAGCCGTTACCTCTTATATATATATATATATATATATATATATATATATATATATATATTATGCCTAATCTTTTTAACCAAAACTAACTTTCTTTTTTTGGCTTGATTTGAGTTCATGTAAGTTGGTTCGGTTCGGTTCGGCTCGTTTTAGCTTACAAGGTTGTTTACTTTATTCTAAATCTTAAGCAAAATGGGAGCAAGATGAAGATGACATCATAATAGATCTGAACATAACACATACCTTAAGGTTTAGGAAAATCTATAATAACTTGGAATCCCTAATTGAGCTTCTTCTTAAATGAGCAGTATCTCAACTTCTACCTTGGATCTTGGATGAATGAAAAGAAAGGGAGGGTGTGTCTGGATAATGAAAATCGATGAATGAGGATGTTTGGAGTTTTTAGGGAGAGTAGAGCGTAAGTACTCCCAAGCTCATGGACCTTAGGCCCGTAACCGCTCTCAATTCCATATATCGAATCTAAACTTAACACTCCGTCCCATGATTAATTAACCGAAATAAATTGCGACACACAATAAATAAATAAGAACCTTTTTTATTATAATATTCTTAAAACACGGATGTTACAAGTATTCCCTCCTTAAAAAGGTTTCGTCCCCGAAACCTATCCATTACACATATAAGCTAGGGTAAAATTTACGCATCTCATCCTCAACCTCCCAAGTAGCATCTGATTCCTTACGATACTTCCATAACACTTTGATCGACGTAATTTAGCTGTTCATCTAGCTCGATGTCTTGGTGAGGTACGTGGGGCGTATCATCAGCTAGACTCTTCTTCTTATGGGAAACATGGAAGGTATAGTGGATTGCTTCTAGCTCCTCAGGCAGGTCTAGCATATAAGCCACTTCTCCCACACGAGCTGCAATTCTGAATGGTCCGATGTACCTTGGACTCAGTTTTCCCCTCTTTCTAAAATGAATAATCCCTTTCCAAGGCGAGACCTTGAGCATCACGTTGTCACTAAAGTTAAACTCAATCAGCCGTCGCCGCTTATCGGCATAAGACTTCTGACGATCTTGAGCAGCTTTCATTCTTGCCTTAATCTGATCAAACCTCGAGGAGGTTTCTTGCACAACTTCTAAACTAATGATCTCCTTCTGACCAATCTCTCCCCAGCATACCACAGTTACACAACGTCTACCATACAACATTTCGAACGGAGGCATACCAATACTCGAATGATAGTTGTTGTTGTAAGAAAATTCTATTAAGTGAAGATGATCATCCCAACTTCCTCCAAAATCTAACGCGCGTGCACGTAGCATATCCTCAAGGGTTTGGATAGTCTGCTCTGACAGTCCATCTGTTTGAGGATGATACGTCGTGCTGATGTTTAGTCTCGTCCCCAATGCTTCATGGAATCTCTTCCAGAATCTAGAAGTAAAGCAGGTATCTCTGTCGGAAATGATCGACAACGGCACCCCATGCTTTGTTACGACTTCTTTAATGAACACATTTGCTAACGTCTTTGACGAGATGGCCTCTCGTATAGGCAGAAAGTGAGCACTCTTAGTCGAACGGTCCACAATCACCCAGATGGTATCATGATTCTTAGTTGTACACGGTAGCTTAGTTATCAAAACCATAGTGATGTGTTCCCATTTCCACTCGGGTATCTCCAAAGGCTGCATCTTCCCATACGGTTTCTGGTGTTCTGCTTTAACCTGTAAGCAAGTTAAGCACTTACTGACATAATCAACCACCTCGTTCTTCATACCCGACCACCAATAGTCTTTCCTTAAGTCGTGATACATCGTGGTGGATCCTGGATGAATCGAGTATCAAGACTTATGAGCCTCGTCTAGAACTCGACCTCTAAGTTTCCCGTGTCGCGGAATCCACATCCGATCGAATCTGATATTTACACCCTGACTACCGTTGATCAACTCAGTCTGCTGTCCGAAAATTCTCTCTTACCCTTCGTCTGCAAGCACTTCTGTCTAAACCTTGCTGATCTCCTTAAAGAAATTTGAGTTAATAATCATCTTGTAAGACTTCATTGTCGCTATCGCTTTTTCGCTTTTCCGGCTTAACGTGTCAGCAACCACATTAGCCTTTCCCAGGCAATACTTGATATCACAATCATAGTCTTTAATCAACTCTAGCCATCTTCTCTGCCTCATATTCAACTCTTTCTGCTCGAAGAAGTATTTCACACTCTTGTGATCCGTATAAATAGTACACTTAGTACCATACAAGTAATGTCCCCAGATCTTAAGAGCATGTACTACAGCTACTAACTCCAGATCATGCGTTGGGTACATACTTTCATGAGTCTTCAACTATCTAGACGCATACTGTATGACCTTTCCTCGTTGCATTAACAGGCAACCTAACCACCCTTGATGCGAAGCATCAACACAAACTACTAAATCCTCGTTACCATCAGGTAGAACAAGAATTGGAGCCTGTGTGAGCCTCTTCTTCAATTCTTCAAGTGCCTCTTCCTGGTACTTACCCCAATTAAGCACCATAGTATTTTGGGTCATACCGGTCACGGTGCGGCTATCTTGGAGAAATGTTGAGTAAACCTCCTATAATAGCTAGCCAATCCTAAGAAACTGCGTATCTCAGTTGGGTTTTGCGACGTCTTCCAATTCTTTATCACCTCAATCTTTGCTGGGTCCACAGTAATCCCCAAAACTATATTGAATTCTCCTAAGGTCATCACATACATGGTTGCGGGGAATTCATGTCCATCTAACTCTATCTTACTACTCTTAACCATTCTCATGAGCCTAACGGAGGTTTAACTAGCCGTTTCTACCATAAAGGTCTCAGGTGCACAAAAACATTTTATTTTAGCTAACTTACAGAATGTTACATCTACGAAATGTCTATTAGCACCTGAATCAAATAGAACAGAAGCAGAAATACCGTTTACTAGAAATGTACATATCACAACATCGGGGATCTGCTTGGCCTTGACTTTTCAGCATCTCTCTTTCCACTACCCACAGCTTCACCGTCAGTACACTCTCTCGCAAAATGACCCGTCTTCCCACACTTGTAACATGCGGGCTTTGCATTACAAGCTGGAGCATAGTGCCCCACCTCCCCGCAACTATAGCACGCCTTCGTTCCAAACCTACACTCACCACCATGAACTTTTCCACACTTATGACAGACATCAGTACCCTTCCCCCCACTTACACTCTCCACCGTGCATTTTCCCACATGTCTGACACGACTTCTTCTCTCAGTAGACCCTTCTTGTTGGAGATTCTTCACTGCGGTGGCTACTGTTTGAGTAATGGCAGCTTGAATAGCAGGGTCGAGCTGATACTCTTCTTCACATACGGTCATGCTTCTCCCTTCACTAGGTTCAGTAATTAGTTCTTCGAAGGGTACTTGGTTATCACGTGGCCTACCACGGCGTCCCGTGCGCCCTCCTCGCTCAGCTGTCGTCTTAGCACCAGCCATTCAAGTTCTAACAGAAAAACACATCGTCACTTCAGGAACTATTTAGTACAAGGATAGTAAGGCTGCAGGTAATAACTATGGTCAGCTGGGATTAGCTGCTCACGTTACTCTCCGTGTCCTATACACTTCCTTTCGTGAGTTTACTTGTGCTTGGTTCTACTTAAAGCAGTTAGATAATCAACCATTTCAAAATAAGCAAGCAATTCTATCTCTAACAATTCATATAACTTCCTTAATTATCCCTACATTATACATAAGGTAATTTATGTATCTTCTTCCTTTTCTTCTTTAAGTCCCATTCTCTGTTCGAGTTTAAGCATTTAGGATGCTTATTCTCTCGAACTTAAGCTCTGATACCAACCTTTAAGGCCCCTGACCACGGGTGCCCTACTTTTGCTCGGGTTGGAATCACTCATTCACATAATTCGGAAATTAGAGTTAATTAAAACAAATTACGGAATAAATATTCAATCACCCTTACATAGCATAAATACTTTGTTTTAAATGAACTAACATAAGTCTTAAACGTTTAACACAATAACACATGATTCTTCCTCTTGACAATGCCAGTCTTCATCTTATTGCCATGTGTCTCCATCAAGCAACCTGCCTCATTCTATTCACCTACGTGCATAATGAAAGTCAGCTACGCTGAGTGAGTTTTAGTTAATCAATTAACATACATTACGTTTACGTTCATACTTATACGTGTCCAAAGATGCGTATTCCGTACTTTACTTACTATTTCTCATTCATAAATACTTTGCATACATACATACGCACTTACATACTTTCTTTCATACTTTCCTATGGTATACCATAAACTATCCTACTTCTACTATCTCAGATATTATTAGGGTTTGGTCCCTCTATCTCAGATATCATCAGGGTCTGGTCCCTTCTATCTCAGATATTGTTAGGGTCCGGCCCCTCCTTTCTTATATATTATTAGGGTCTGGTCCCTCCTGCCCCAGTCTCAGATATTATTAGGGTCTGGTCCCTTTTATCTCAGATATTATTAGGGTATATTCCCTTCTATCTTAGATATTATTAGGGTCTAGTCCCTTCTATCTCAGATATTCTTAGGGTCTGGTCCCTTCTATCTCATATATTATTAGGTTCTGGTCCTTTCTATCTCAGATTATTAGTGTCTGGTCCCTTTCTCTCGCATAACCATGCAACCATACATGTCCTATCAATCGTCCATACATTTATTTCATACGTTTGTTATCATACGTGCATACTTTGCATATCTTTTAATTGCATAATAATTACATTCATACAACATTCTATAACAATAACATTCAATATATAATCATACACTTATCACTTTGGATAAGTGTATTAACTATCACATAGTAGTATGCACGCAGCCTCGAAAAACGTCACAGAGAAAGGGGCTAGAACTCACATGTAGACGATTCCTTTTCGAGTTAATCGTGATTCCTTTCTTCGGTTGTGATCAACTAACTGTTTAATAATTATACATATTAATTTTCTATCTTAAAATATCTTACTTTCTTAAGTTAATGAAACCGAACTTTATCGGTTAATGATCCGAACTCGCGGGTTAACAAATCCTAACTTTATTGCCTTAACGAACCGGACTTATTGACGAACCGATCTTTTTAACTTAAGGTTCTCTTAATGAGTTTAAGAGTTAATGGTTTCTCAATGAGTCGGGTTCGTGTCGAGTTCATATTTGGCCCGGGTTTGGTTAAGTTCTCATATTTATTATTATTTCTTATAAGTTAACAATTCTTAACGATCTAATATGTTTAAACTTTCTTACGAGCTTTATATTTTACGGGTTCTTAAACGAGTCGGTCCTTAGGTTCGGTTTATATTCTAAATATATTCTTTCATTTGAGTCGCAGGAGAGGTTCCGATCAAGTCGAGGATTCGAGTCGACTTCTCAATACAATCGACTCCAACTTGAGTTGTTCCTTCATTCCAATCGACTCTATCTCGAGTCGTTCCTTCATACCAATCGACTCCAACTCGAGTCGTTCCTTCATTCCAATCGACTCCAACTCGAGTCGTTCCTTCATTCTAATCGACTCCAACTCGAGCCGAATTCCAATCCACTCCAACTACAGTCGCATTCCAATCCACTCCAACTAGAGTCGAATTCCAATCCACTCCTACTAGAATCGAATTCCAATCCACTCTAACTAGAGTCGAACTCCAATCCATTCCAAGTAGAGTCGAATTCCAATCCACTCCAACTAGAGTCGAATTTCAATCCACTCCAACTAGAGTCGAATTCCAATCCACTCCAACTAGAGTTTGAGGTTTTCAATCGAGCCGAGTATCTGATCCTCATCCAAGCCAAACACACTATTTCACTCGACTCTAAATGGGACTCGAGTCCCTTGCCAACTTGAAGCGTTCCACCATATATATATATATATATATATATATTATGCCTAATCTTTTTAACCAAAACTAACCTTCTTTTTTTTTGTTTGATTTGAGTTCTGTAAGTTGGTTCGGTTCGTTTCGTTTCGTTTTAGCTTACAAGGTTGTTTACTTTATTCTAAAAGTAAAATGGGAGCAACATGAAGATGAACATCATAATAGATCTGAACATAACACATACCTTAAAGTTTAGGTAAATCTAGAATAACTTGGAATCCCTGATTGAGCTTCTTCTTAAATGAGTAGTATATCAACTTCTGCCTTGGATCTTGGATGAATGAAAAGAAAGGGAGGGTGTCTGTGTGTACAGAGAGTGTATGTGTGTTTGGATGATGAAAATGGATGAACGAGGATGTTTGGATTTTTAGGGAGAGTAGAGCTTAAATACTCCCAAGCTCATGGACCTTAGGCCCGCAGCCGCTCTCAAGTCCATATATCGAATCTAAACTTAGCACTTCGTCCCATGATTATTTAACCGAAATAAATCACGACACACAATAAATAAATAAATAAATAAGAACCTCTTTTATTATAATAATCTTAAAGCACGGATGTTACACAACAACATCCTAAGTGTAAGGCCCCGATCGGGGGTGCCCTACTTTTGCGTTGGATTTACTCATTAACATAGTTCGAAATATTAAAGTGAATTAAAAATTTTCGCGGAATATAAAAGCATCAACCATTCTTTACAAAACATTCGAATCTTGGCTTTAAACATAATATAAAACATCATAATGCAACATCATAACAATCCCTCTTCAGATGCCCGCCTCCTCAGTCCATGCCATGTGTCTCCCTTAAGCCAGTTACTTTATCCTATTTGCCTGCGTGCATACTAAAAGTCAGCTACGCTGAATGAGTTCTAGTTAATCAGGCAACATACATTACATTTACATACTTACACGTATCCGGAGATACATATTACATACGTAACCTGTTAATCTTTCATTCATGCATACTTATATACATACATCCATTCTTTCATATTTTCTTATATTCATGTTTTAACTCAATTCATACATATACTATCTCTACATTTTAAAGAGCATTTCGCCCTACTTCCTCGGATACTATTAGGGTCTGGCTCCCTTTTTACATCAAATAACCATACCACCATACGTCTACCTCGGATATTAATAGGGTCTGGTTCCCTTTCGCATCGAATAACCATACAACCATACATTAGATACACATATATTCATATACGTTTACTAGTATACCTCTAATCCTTTCTACATTCATTCATCACTTTAATATCATTCAAAGACATTCATATAGCATACACTTACCACTTAAGGTAAGTGCTTTAACTTAAACACATAGGAGTATGCACACAGCCCCGAAAAACATAATAGAGAAGAGGGGCTAGAAACTCACCAGTGTCCTATTCCTTTCTGAATTAATTGTAACACCCATCCTCAGCCGGGCACAACTAACTGTGTAACAATTATAAATGTTAATTAACTACTTCCAATCAGGTCATACTTTCTAGACTAGTGAACTACTTTAACTTAGTTAATGGTTTACTGTTCTGAATTGAATCGCACCGGAAAGCAATCGCATTCCCCAAACGCATCGCTTGAGTGCAAACCAATCATATCATATGGATGCAAACCAATCGTATCGCATGAGTGCAAGCCAATTGCATCGCATGGATGCAAACCAATCGCATCACATGGATGCAAACCAATCGCATTCCTCACCCGAATCGCGTCGCATTTCCAACGAATCGCATCGCGTTTCCGTGCGATGCGATTCTTCTCTTTTTTTATTCGAGTTGTTTGTTCTTTAATATCGTTCTTTAACTATTTTCATCCTTTAATTTTTCCTTATGACTCGTTTCACTGTTATAATGAGTTCTGGGTCATAACAACCTTATCTACTTGGGTATTACGTGGTCCGAGCATACCCGTTTATCCTGAACCTCACACTTTAACTCTTTTACTATGAGGTTTATGTTTCTCTTACATGTTTCAACCCAATTTACTTTCCTTTCAAATTTCGTGCAAAACCGACTTTGTTTACCCGCCCTTTTCACGAACCAAACACTACTCGTTTTACCCGAACCTAACCCACTTACCCATTTACTCTCAAGTTCATTACTTTATCAATAATCATTCCCCGAACTATCATCCTACCAAGTTTCATGCCATTCCGTACACGAAAAGTAAGCCTTTTTAATAAAAACATACATTGGAGGTTTATATTCGAACCACTCGAAAAACCCAAAGCTATATCAAACGAACTTGGAATTGAGTGATTCAAGCGGCCACATGACCAGGTCGCTGAGCTATACCGGCGCTGCCAATTGCCACTGCCAGAATCCGCCGCCACAGTTGCAGGAAAACCCAACAGTTTCCGGAAAACTCTCTTTTCCACAGTTACGTTTTCCTTGATAAAAACTGGACTTCCCGATCTCTGATCGAAGATCCTACTGGTTGAAATCTTCATTTATATGTCATGAACAATAAGTTAAAATTTGAGACCAATCCGACGGTTAGATCTTCAGGAATCGTTGGATCTTTGTGGGTTGCTCTCATAAAAACGGGACTTTTGGTAAAGAAGGAGGTTAGAGGTGAAAATGATTATAAATTAAGATGGTGGCTATATTTATAGGAAGGGGTAGGGTTTCATGTTTAACTTTTCATCTAATGACATTTAACCCCCTCATACTTAGATAATTACATTTATCTTCTATAATTCATTTAGAACCTGATTTATTTAAATACCATCGAAACTTGGGATGCTACACTAAACTCACCCTCTACACACACAATTAACTCAGGTTGCGTGCCCAAGTTTCTACGATTGGACAAGTTTGAGAAAACCCATCACCTAGTAGAAGTGATACCCGCTCAAAGCCTAGGAATTTCATTCAAATACCCATATCAAGGTAGGGGTTCCATATAAATATTTTATTATATTGCCTTAGACCCTAGTCGGGGGTATAGCCCATACCTTGATCAAACATAAGTTAAACATAACTTTTTAATAAGCTAAGGTTATAGTTAAATATTGTTTCTTTGTAAATTAGAAACATAAAGTTTTATATACAAGGGGTATAGTCGTATTAACATTTCTTCATGTAGAAGAAACATATCACATAAATGGTAATTAAACAAAGGAAACTAAAGATCCAGATGTTTTATAAAAACAAATGACTTATCAAGGTAATGGATGCAAAACAGACTAAATGTCTGAAGCCAGCTCTTTTAATCTAGATATTTATATAAGGTTATTCTCGTATTATAGGTCTGAGGTAGCTCACAACATAAATCAGTGAAACTCTGATCAATACAAAGGTGAATACACTCATATCTATATAACTATTTAATAGAGTCATTTACCTGGAAAGCAAAGTTTACATGGGATAATATATCGCTAAAACTTTAGTATCTGCAGGCATTCAGGCTAGTTATGCGTGTTTTTGGATCCTTACATATGTGGGCAGAGGGTAGGCATACCCCACCACGTGTAACATCTCGGATTTTTCAAACCCGTATTTGTTTACTTTTAATCCGACTAGGAACATTTTCTTATCTTTATTATTAATCAAATTAAACATTTATGAGTATCTAAGATTTTTATTTTCATTTTATACCCTTTACATTTTCTAAAGTTGTTTATGTTTTGATTTAACTTTAAAAATAATCAAGAAATAGCATTTTTAGATAGTTTAGGGACCATTATTGCCAAAAAAATGAAATCTTTCCTTCTTGATCCCGAAGAGCCGCGCGGCCAAGCACCTCCCTTGCCATCGCATGCCGCTGCCACTATATTGTGCAATTTGTTTCATTCTAGATTGTTTCCTAGTTCATTTTTAGCCCGAAATCGCTTATTTTTGGACCAAATCAAGTGTTTTAAGCCTCAATAAATCTCCCATAGCCTAGATGCATGTCCATGTTCGTTACTTGTTGCCCAAGAATGAATTTTACTGATCTTTTCATTGAGTTTGTCATTAAATACTTATCGGTTACTTAAACGAGCAAACAAACCAAATTGGTTCGTTTTTGCATATATTATATAAACCAACCTCATATTATCTGTTATAAACTTTCTCTAAACGCTAATATATCAATCCCAGCTGTCACCTTCTCTGTTCTTAATCATTCTCTTTGGTTTTTGCTTATTTGTTTGAAGATACAAGTATTGAAGTATGACTTTGCTTATGCATCGACCTTTGACTCATCTTCTTGGTTGATCCTTTCACTTTCTGGGTAAGCTGTAAACTGTAAAATCGTTTATATATATTCCCTAGTCAATAAAATTCAATCAATTTTGGTGGTTGAAGGGTGTTGACTGGTCAGTTCGTTGAAAACTCGTTAAAGGGCAAAACAGTCAACAAGTTTGACTTTACATTTTCTCATACCTTTGGTCAAAACCAACATTCAGTCCAGGAGACTTTTATTCTCATAATGAAATTTTAAGGCTACTGACCAAAATCCGACTTCCGACTCGCTGTTTGGATTCTGGTCAGTACTGACTCGCTTAAACATTTAATTTAACATAACCGGAGTTCTAAACATCTGTTTGGAATGATTCCAGCGGCATTGAGTTTGATGTTACTCATATTTTCTATTCTCAAAGTTTCAGGCTCAGTTAGTTTGTTTCGTTCGACGCGTAGTGGACGACTCGCTTAATTACTAACCCGTTTATCATTAATTTATTCACTTGACTTCGAATTAAGGTGAGTTTGAAAAGATGTTAATAAGATGAAAGAATGAATTTATCACAACTTTTGGGAACATATGCGTACTTATTTGTATTTTGTATTATCTATATATCACAAAATAGCAAACGTGTAATTGTGTGTGATTGATCAAATATATATGTTACTTGCTTATCTGTTTACTTTATCTCAGTTGGAGAGATCCAACATATTCTCATTTATAGTATGGCCATTACTATTGAGCCGCACTCGATTCGCTTGGCAACGGCTTATTATTTGCTCATGTTTGATTTACCAATGCTCGATTGGCTTGGCAATGGTAAACTGACACCTTATTTGCTCAATGTTTGATTTATTTACCGCATTTATTACATTTTGCTTATTTATTTTATTAATATTATATCATTACCAAAAACTGGTGATAATCTCACTCAACATGTGTTGTTGACAAACTCTATTTTCAACGCATATGTAAGTTGTCATTGAATTGAAGTTTGAAGTATGGACACTTATAAAGACCTTAGGTTTTTATTGAAGACAATTATTATTTAAATCTTGATTGGATTACCTGTATTAAATTATTTACTTGTGTTTTGAATATTTGTGCACTATATTTGGAAATAATTAACTTAATAGATATTGTCACATTTTATTTATGATAGTATCTTCAAGCTGTGAATAATCGGCTCGCGCCCTGGCATTTCCGCCTTAGGTTGGGGTGTGACACCATGCGTGGTACAAGTTCTCATCTCATTGAGCCAGTCTATAAGGCGGTGTGGGCTTGACTAATGTCATATAATTAGTACTTCGGTTTAGAGGGTCGCTGATTGTTTTGAGTATGAACTAAAGAATTTCATAAATATTTTAAAGTTAGCATATTCACCTGCATGTGTTGTTGACGTATTTTATAAATTGTTTTACAAGTATCCAAGAATAGAGGATAGAAGATTGTGGAATAGCCATTAGACGATGTGATAACTCAGTTAAAATTTTTATAATATAAATGATGTAAATTATAGTTATATAGTTTGTAACTATGTCGGGTGTTTAACTCCCCGAGATTTTGAATATATTAATTTTTTATTCAAAGACTTCCGCTTTCAACCCAACACTCTGAAACATTTACTAAACAGGTGCCAATGTTGATCACATGCCTAGGCCCATAGGACTCGGTTTGAAAACGGGATTTTCTCTTCCCTATTGTGACACACAAAGGAGTTAGGGATTTTGATTTCATTTTTTGTTCACGCATCGTGAAGGAATTTTATGAAACCTTCGCGATGCGCGACGACTTTACGATCCAGCAAACCCAAATGGGTCACACGCCGTGAAGGGTAGTTCCTTGGTCTGTCGCGACGCGTGGCGTACTGCTTGTTTCATGTTCTTGTTAAAATTAAGCCATTACTTCGAGTTATGGCCATTTTAATCAGTTTTTGTTTCCTGTGAGCATTAGTTGTCGATATTAACCTTAGTCAAACCCAAAATCTCTGTTTTAAATCAATTAATTTAGTCGATTAATCATTTTCAAAGCCCTTTAAATCTCATAAATCATTTTGACAAATTCAAATCATTTGATAAACTCTTTGGTCATTTTTTCTTATAAATAGTGCTTCATTTCTATACTCTTAACTTTGCCACAACCCAATTAATGAAATTCTCTTGTTCTTCCTTGCTATTTTGAGTTCTTGTAAGTTTGACTTTCTAAAGTCAAACTAAGCTTTAAATCTTTCAAGTTCTTATTCTTTGTTGATTCCTCATGTAATTGTAGTGTTACGTATATGCATATCTATCATTTAGAATATCACACTTGTATCAAAATTCATTTGCTAGAAGTGTATGTTCATCAAAAACAAATTTGGTTCGCTTATTTAATATTCGGTCAAGTTTGGGACTTTTTATATATTCAACTTTGATAAATTCATTCTTTCATCTTATTAACATCTTTTCAACATTTTTTAACTTGTTAGAACTAAACCCGACATAATGTCAAGTTTGTGTCCGACCAAAACCGAACCACTCGCTTAAATTATTTTTTCTTACTTTTTAGGCCCATTGCCTTTTTATGAAACGAGTCAAACAAATTAACTTGCCTAATAATTACCATAACATAATCCTTCTTATAAACTAAAAGCAAAGGAAGATAACTTTTACGACAAAAAAATCTAGACAATTATACTGGAATATATATATATTTTTTTCAAAAGGTTTAATTTTTTACTTAAACCCCAAACGACGAACCATACCCTTCATTTCTTTTCTCGTACTTTTATTTCACTTAAACCTCTCATTGAGCCAAGAATCTTTTATATTTTCTAGGATCGCTCGTTGAACTGAACTTGTCTGATTCACTCATTTAAACGCGGTTTTCATCTTTCAAGTGAACTACTAATCATGTGAGTTTCATAACCAATTTTTCTACATTTTCACTACTTTGGAGTGTAGCACGTTATAAAGTGTCATGTTATTTCATGTTTACTTTTTTTGCAAAACAATTCACACTATGTTTTCTATGCTATTGTTTCCTTCATAATTGTTTTTTGAATTATGTGAATTTCATGCTAGTTGTTTATTGCTTTATGGTGGAAAAAGACTCATACACATACTCATACTCATAGTGGAAGGGTTCGACGAGACGTACTTGTTCCTCCAAGTAATTCTTCTATATATTGGAAAGAACGGGGGTTCTCATCTATCCTTAGTAACTTTGACTTAATGTCAAAGATAACGGGAATTTACAGTTATTTATTTCATTTACTTTATGTTTGAAAGTTTACATCTTGACATGTGAATTTATATCATTTTCAATATTGTATATATTGCAAAAATTTATGAAATCTCACCAACTTAGTTATTGACAAAATATATTGTTTTAAATAGGCTACAGGTTGAATATGGATATGGAGTTAGAAGAAAACTTAGTCGTACCTTTAGGATTATTTTAAATTTAATAATATTTGATTTTCCGATGTAATGTTATTTGATTTGAACAATTGTGTACTTGCGATTATTTAAAATGGAATAAATATATATTTGCCACTTTAATAATGTATACGAGCGATGAACAATCTAAGTACCGCCCAGCGTATAATCCTAATAGTGTATACGAGCGATGAACAATCTAAGTACCGCCTAATGTATAATCCACCTAAGGTTGGGGTGTTACAGAAAAACTAATCTTGAAACCGAACCTGAATGCTTGAGATCTAAAAGATGACGTTCTAGGCTGAATCTGATGATTTTCACTGGTGAATCGACTTGAATCCACTTAGCCAAACGTTTCCCTTCCAAACCAAAGCCTGAAAGTTGTATTCTCGGCCCTCCTTCTCGGTTTGCCTTAATAACACACACGCTCTTTCTCACTCAAGAACAAAGTAAGAGGTGTGGTTGCCGGTCATTATGGTTAAATTCCAACTTTTGAGGTATTTTAACAATACTCGTTGTACTTGTGCAAATTCCAAAAGAAATAACAAAATTCCAATATTATCAATTTAATAAAAACTCGTGACTTCCTATTTATATGGTTTAAATTTAGGACATAATAAAAGAGACAAATTGACAGTCACCGACTTGACTAAACATCTATGGTACAACAGTCATAAAATGTCCCACATCAGTGGTACAACAAAAGCTTTCATAGAAGGACTAGTAATGACATACTGAAATAGTAAGAGGAGGTAGTCTAAAGATGAGTCAACCTGAAGGAGTAATCTGAAACATAAAAGGGTCCAACCATACGTATGCTTAAAGTCGAAAGAGAGAGAGAGAGAGAGAAGGAGAATGGATAGGATGTTTTCAGTGGACGATATTGCGGGCCACTTTTGGTCACCATCGCCGGCAGCCGACGATGAGTCATCCTCCGCCTCCAAGAACCGCTCAGCCATGAACCGGAGCATGTCCGAGTGGCAATTCCAATGCTTCCTCCAAGAAGCATCCGCATCTTCATCTTCTAAACCAAACGATGATCTTGAGATCAAACAAAAACAAAAACAACAATCAACTTCTGCCTCCGGAGTTAATGCTCCCACTGATTCCGAGGAGTATCAGGCGTATCTCAAGAGTCGTCTTAATTTGGCCTGTGCAGCTGTTGCCTTGACCAGGGTATCATGTTTTATTATTCATTTTTTACTTTAAATAACAACATATATATTACTAATTGTAAAATTTGTTTGGATGATTATTAGCTATATTAGTTTATTTGCTTGTTAATTGTTAGTCTTGAAGAATGCCTTTATATCATGATTGTCTCTTTTCTCTGATACAAGTATTATTTCATTATGGTTATCCTTGCCTTCTGAGTCAAAAGGGATTCTGGTTAGACTCTACTGATTATTATTATTATTATTAATAAAACAGTTGAATACATTAGAGATTAATTCTATATGAGATCAAAATATCATAGTTATTAAATGCGCTAGGCGCATAGGTCTCGCCTGGGGCCTAGGCACAAGGGGCAAAAAAAAAAGCGAGGGCATGAGAAAAAAAAGCGCACTTAATAAAAAGATTTAAAATATGTTATGTATATGAAAAAGTAATATTATTCTTCAAATAAACTAAATAAAAGCTGTTATATACCGTTTAATATAATTTTATTAGTACCAAAAGTTCTAAAATATTCAAGATTCAAATGTAATTTTAATACATGAAGAACAAAATATTGAATGTAATTCTTTTGACTACTCCTAGATCTATGTTTCAATAGCACTCCTTGCGATTCTTTTGCCCAGCTTTTATCTTCTCATATTCCTAATCTAGACAATGCCGAAGCGCTCATCTAGGAACTAGAAGTGCATTTATTATGCATCGCCTGAAAAATGGGCCTAGGCGCAAGAAGCGAGGGCTTTCAATAACTTTGCAAAATACTAAGCACAAACAAAATACACAATGATGCCACAAATTTTGAAAGCTGAATATCAGATGTTTTCTTGTTAAAAACCATTTGTTTGCCTAATAGGGTTGAGTATGTTCTTTGTCTAGTTGAATACCATGATGAGCTTGTGCAGGGCCGTCTCCTAGAATTTAAATACCTCAAAAGGCCCATAGCTTAAACGGATAATGGACATGAAAAAGTTTTGTGCCCATTGTATTTAAGATGATTAAGATCCATACATATTTTATATAAAAAAATGGTTAAGTGTATAGTATAAAACAGATTTTTCTTTATCGAATATAAGCAAAGTTGATCTTAATTGCCTAGCCCACCATTGGATTCTATAAATAAACATTGAACTTAACTATATGCATAATAAATGATACATAACTGCAACATAAGTATAAAACAATCTTCAGAAGAATAGTCACTTCAAAGTGCATTCACTGATTAATGATTAAAGCAATCTTCTGATCCAGATCTTAAAACTTGCATGAAATTCACTGATAAAGAGGTCCAGTAGATCCAGTAAAGTGATCACTTTAATATGTAAGCAAAACAGCAGATAAGTGACAAGATAGAACCATGTCTTTAAAAAGGAAGAGATTTTAATGTTTCTTGCAAATATAAGTAGTGTTGCAACTTTGAAGGTGTTACTATTTGTGAGGGAAAAATTGATTTATGAAGTGCCCTGTAAAATCTAATTTAGCAATAATCTCGTACTTGCACATGTTTGCTTTTGTTGTTAATTTGATTTCTGGTTTGCTAACAAAATGCGGATTACATTTGAATATTTGTCCAACACTGGTGATAGCGCAGAACTTTGGTGTTCCTATCTTGTAGTTATATCGTGTTTTTCCTTTAAGTCTATTGCTTTTCCAGTTTTGTTTCAAGGCACTTTATAACTTGTATAGTTTACTCTTGACCTTAGGCATCTTCTGTAAAATCTCAAGATTTTGCTGCACCTGACAATGGATCACAAGCCTCTAACACCTCACAGTTGGGAAATCAGGTTCCTTCTAAAGGTCTGCTCTAGGTTGTTTTTTGGTTGAAAATGTTTTAATTATTTATTTGTTCTGCGCTGTTTTTTTTTTGGGGCTCTTTTTTTTGTCTGTGCCTGTTTCATTTGATAGAATTAATGAAGTATACAGCTAGTTATATTTTATATACACATATGTATTTTAAGACCAAAGTTTGGTACGAGCTGTAGTTTGTTTTACCCCTTATATTTTAATAGTATATGCCTTTAACCCATATATATATATCATTTAATTTGATTTTTCTATAATAACATGCATTCATTAACTTTTTAGAAAAAGCTGAATACGCATCCGTGTTTAATTTTTTTTTACGACACTTCTGTGTAGTTTTGTTGAAAGGGGGTTGTATTCAAAATGGTATGTCTTGTTTTGCTCTCATAAGCTATACGAGTGGTAGTACCGTAACATGCCGAACCGATCCTGACTGAACATCCGTAACGGCATTATTGGAACTGGCATCAGTATTCGTATATATATGGTTTTTATTTGAGGTGAAACAAGGGTTGATATCTTTTTGGGCGTATTCACAACTTTTTTTGTGGGTTCTCTTTTGGTTCGCCGCATAGTGCAGGGAATCTTACTGGTTAGCTTTTATAAAGGTTTGATTTAAAAGGTATTTTGAAATATTGATATTAGTTGGATGATTTTAGTTGCTAATCATGTAAGGCTTTTAATTATATTTGGTGAGTAGTATTGATTTTCGCCACTTCATAATTGCCATTGGCTTATTACAGAAATCAATGTTTGTTTATATGCTCGTTTATTTCTCATCCTGTACACTTCTTATCAAGTGTTTAATGTGTAATTTTATTACTGTTTTTGTTTGAGATTATGAATTGCAAAATGATTAACTGTGATTATGTTTGTATGGGGTGGGTAGTTGACCCCAAAGGAGCTGGTAAGGATGGTGGTGGGCCTGTCGGAATCCCCTCATTGCCTGTTGTTCAAAAGAAGGCTGCAATCCCGGTGAAGTCAGCAACAAGCGGCTCATCACGAGAACTTTCAGATGATGATGAGCTTGAAGGAGACACAGAAACAACTCAGAATATGGACCCCACCGATGCAAAACGCGTTAGAAGGTAAAATACAAGGGTATAAGACCATTCACATCCATTCTCCTATTTCCAAACCTAAAATTACACTAAAAATCACTATCTTTTCTCTCTACTTTTCAATAAATACCACATATTTATACCCTAATCATTATCTTTTCTTTATACCGAAAGACAAGGGTACATGCACCAATCGACCGGTGTGCAGATGGTTGAGTGTTATGCGCCTTATGTCCAAGGCTTGATGCAAAACTACTACCAAGCCGAGGGTCTCACCGGAAGCAGCCTCTCTATTCCTACGGGGTAGAGGTAAGGCTGTCGACATCTTACCCTCCTCAGACCCTACCATAGCTTTGCTATTGGTGGGATATACTGAGTACGATGATGATGATGATTATCTTTTCTTTCTCGTTCACTCACTACCAGTTTCAAAAAATATTAAAAAATTATAGGGCGTGTACAGTAACTTTTCAAGTATACAGAAATATCATTACATTTTCTCTCTCTCACACTCACAACACCCTAAATTACTCTCTACATGATTAAAAATCACTCACAAAATATAGAAGATTTGATAAGAGCATTCACAACCCATCCATTAAGCCCTCCTTCGTCTTTAAATTATAAAAACTTCTTCCAAAAGAAGACTCCATCCCTCACACCATTTCACTTATATAACCCTAAATTATAAAAAGTTGCTACAGTAACTTTTCTTATATGAAAACTACTATTCATTCTCCATCAAATTTATATGATTGTCTAAAAACGAGAAAAATAATAAAATAAGCGTTTGTGACTAAGATAAAAATAAAAATATGGAATGAAATGTGTGGGGTTTTTTAAAATAAGAGAAAAATTCTAAAAAGTACGATTTTTAGTTAAATTATAGAGTAGAATATGTTGGATGAGAATCGCAAGGGTTCACTTTTGTTGTTCCCTTAAAATAAGGGCTATTTTTGTTATTTTGTTTTCTTTATTGATTTTTTTTATCTTGATTTATCACTAATCTATAGGGAAAGGTTAAAATACAAAGGAAGACACTGATAAAATAGAACGTTGAAACGGGTTGATATTTTAACCAGAAACATGTCAAAACGGGTTTAACCAGCAGGATGCTTTAAACGGGCGGAACAAGCTGCTGTTTAAACCAAAAACATGCTTTAAGGTTGAACAAGCTGCTGTTTTTTTAGGTTGAAAAATATGTTTATAAACAGATTAAATTATGTTTTTTCTATTTATTATTTTTTGAACTTTTGGTTTTCAAGTTTTAAACATTTTGAGGTTTGTTAGTTTGCAGTTTTGAACTTTTGTTATAGTTTTTTTTTTTTTTTTTTTGTATTTGAACTATCTTATTCAAGTTTTGAATGCATAATATTTTTTTATTTTTTTTTACATTAAGTGCGCTTTTTTTTTTCTCGGGTCCTCTCGTAACTTGCGCCTTGCACCTAGGCCCTCTGCGAAGCCTATGTGCCTACCGCATTTGATAGCAATGAATTTCATATATCCTTTTCAAAACTTGGTATAATATCATCATATGTAGTTATCTAGTATCTACCCAACAAAAAATCATAATATCAAATATAACTCATTTTCAAATATATGGCAATTATATTCTTTTCTTGAAACCGCCTTATGATATAAGAGTTTTGAGCGTACGGAGAAAGAGAAGAGTATAATGGTTATATTACAAAAATGCATTAAACAAAATGGGTAATTAGAATTTTGAAATATTTTGGATATGTATATTTGATGTTAACTTTCTTATAGTATACAGAATGATATTATGCACGTTTTCGGAGATATATACTATTTTTTTAATAATGCATATCAGGTGGCTAACTATATGTGTTTTTTTTTTCTAGAATGCTATCGAATAGAGAATCCGCTAGACGTTCAAGAAGAAGAAAGCAGGCTCATTTGACTGAGCTTGAAACACAGGTCTGTTTCATAAAAATTTTGTGTCGTTTAAGGCAGACAAAACACGTAATTAATATCTTCTATCCTTGTTCGTAGGTTTCTCAATTACGGGTTGAAAATTCTTCATTACTTAAACGTCTCACTGACATAAGCCAAAAGTACAATGAAGCAGCAGTTGATAACAGAGTGCTGAAGGCCGATGTTGAAACCATGAGAGCAAAGGTTAGTTGACTCATTGACCCGGTTATGCTTCATGTTTGACTTTTCAATTTCTTTACCTGTTTAACCGAGCATACATGTAGGTGAAAATGGCTGAAGAAAGTGTCAAAAGAATAACCGGGTTTAACCCGATGATACAACCCGTGTCTGACATATCAACAATGGGTCCCATGCCATCATATTCTTGCAGCCCATCTGATACATCCACCGACACTGTGGTTCCCTTGCAAGATGACATGAAGCAGCAACACTTCTACCAGGGCCAACCCCCACCACCTGCAGCCACAAACCACCACATATCCGCTGCACGAGTGCCCATGGTCAACCTCCCGCCACCAGTCGAGCATGTTCAACACCCGAATTCTGTGATGTCGGATGTCGGGGCACAGAAGATGGGTCGAACCGCTTCAATGCAGCGGGTGGCTAGTCTGGAACATTTGCAGAAACAGTTCCGTGGAGATGTTGGCGGGAGCGCCCCAGGTGGCGGGGAGCGCTAGTATTATATCGTTGGAATCTAATGGTAACCTAAACATCATCATTTTTATGTGCAGTGGCTTCATCGATCGGGTTCGGGTGGCCTAATTTTGGATTTGTATTGTGTCAAAAATCAGTTGGTGTTCTGGTTATTTGAACTGTGAATATCTGTCTGTCTGTTCTCGCCATTGGATGTCTTGTTCTCAATTGAAACATGGAATGTGAACAATGGATTTTTATGCCTTTTGGACTTCTTGTTGACCAATTAATTACTATTTCTAATAATGGAAAAGGGTCTAAAAGGGAATATGGTAATTGGTAAAAATAATCCAAATTGTTTAATGAATAAATTTAGGAGGTTTGACTATGTTTTGATCTCTATAATAGCAGTGATCAAAACCTGTAAAATTATTATTATACAATGGAAGCCCTCTAAGATCTGGCAAGAACCTCCAATTCCATTATCATGAAGACTAGGCTGAAATTAATTGACCAACTTTTGTGGTGGTTTGACCACCTAAACCCCCATCTACAATGATGGGACTTGGTCTCCCACATTGATCAAACACGCCGAAGCTGGTGCAATATATGAGCCCATCGCTATCCAACAAGTTGCGACGATGTCGTTCGGTGGTTCCGGTATTACCGAACCAATTAACCCAAAGAAACTATTTCATAATTAGATTAGAGGTTATTCTATATGATGAGGTGGATTTATTGATTTGTTTTGATTTTGATTTATCACTATTCTGTTTACCTAAAATAAGTTGAATTTACTTAATTTACTACAATCCCTTTCCCTCTATATATATAATCATCGATTTTTATGGTTCTCAATTCCACAAAGACTATTGAGGAACGAACAAGAACAAGGTTAGTAGAAATATATTATTTTTCTTTATCTTTCTTACTTAAATCTGTTGTGGTTTACCAACAATGTTTTAACTAGAAAAGTGTCAAGAAACGGTTTTCCTAAAGGTTGAAACAGGTTGATGTTTTAACCAGAAACATGTGAAAACGTTTTTTTAAGGTTGAGCAAGCTGTTGCTTAACCAAAAACGTGTCTTTTAAGGTTGAACAAGCTGCTGTTTTTTAAGGTTGACTAATATGTTTAGAATATTTGATGTTAACTTTCTTATAATATAAAGAGTAATATATCTTTCTCAAAACTTGATATAATATTTATTTGATGCTAACTTTCTTATAGTATAAAGAATGATATTATGCACTTTTTTCGGAGGTATATATGAAATTGTTCTATTTTTTTAGGAATGCATATCTGGAGGCTAATACATTTTTTTTCTCCCTAGAATGCCATTGAACAGAGAATCCTATAGACGTTCAAGAAGAATAACGCGGGCTCATTTGACTGAGCTTGAAACACGGGTCTGTTTCTTTTGTGTTTTTTAAGGTAGACAAAACACGTAACTTATATAGCCAAATCTTCTATCCTTGCTCATAGGCTGCTCAATTACGGGCTGAAAATTCTTCATTACTTAAACGTCTCACCGACATAAGCCAAAAGTACAATGAAGCAGCAGTTGATAACAGAGTGCTTAAAGCCGATGTTGAAACCATGAGAACAAAGGTTAATTGACTCGTTGACCCGTTTATGCTTCATGTTTGACCTTACCACTTTTTTACCGCTATATATGCAGGTGAAGATGGCTGAAGAAAGAGTCAAAAGAATATTCGGGTTTATCCCGATGGTTCAGCCAGTGTCCAACATGTCGACCCCATCTTATTCTTGTAGCTCATCTGAACCGACACCACCTGCCGCCACCAACTGCCATATACCCGCTGCCCGTGGAGATGTTGGCGGGACTGCCCTAGGTGGCGAGGGCCACTAGTATTGTATTGTTGGAATCTTGTGTTAACCGAAACATCATCATACTTATGTGCAGTGGCCTAATTTTGGATTTGTATTGTGTCAAAAATCAGTTGGTATTTGAGCTTTGAATATCTTTTCGCGTCATTGGATGTCTTGTTCTTAATAAAACAATTGAAACATGGAATGTGAACAGTGAATTTTATGTTTTTTCTTTTGACATTTGTAATATTAAAAACGAGTGTGGGTCGTAACAAGTTTGGTTTGAAATGGCAAGGGGGGCAAAAGTAATATAGTAATAAATTGCAAACTACCGTTGTCTCACAAAGTGGCACTGTAGGTAAGGGGTACTGCTTTTTTTGCTGTGTGTACACCAACGGTCTGGCCACTGCGATGTCTGTACCAACGTTCTAGTGATCGACAGTGTCGTGGCTGTACCACGAAGACGACATCGGCAGTGTGGTGGCTAGCAACCATAGCCACTTAGATGAAGCAGGTCACCACTGCATGTTTAATTTAAGATTATTCGATTTGTTACCGCATACCATAGAGACAGATTCAAGGTATAGAGGCAAGACCATAATCGCCATACAGATCGTGGGGACAAGTATCACGACAAGGACATTGCGAATTTAAGTGGGAGGTCCGCCTAAATACAAAAAGTGAAAAAACATTTTTCACGAGTTTTGGATGCTTCTAGAACACTTTTGATGCATCAAGGGCTGCCTGGAACTCTTCGAAACAACCCCGAACTTTCTAGACCAGCCATGATACATCTTAAAAGGGGTGTATGTTTTCAAAAAATTTCTAGATGCTAGCATTTATTATTTATGTTTAGAATAGTCTAGATTAACAAGGTCTGGATCAACCCTTACTAGTATAAATAGGCATTAAGAGCATTCCCAACACATTCCTTACCTTATATCTGTATATATATATATCATATAATTACACTAAAAATCACTGTTTTTTTTTTCCTCCTGTTTAATTAAATTATACTTTTTATACCTTTATCATTATCTTTTCTCTTTCCTCCAATCACAACCACTTTTAGAAAATATTAAAAAATTATACGGTCTATACAGTGAATCCCCAAATTTAGCTTTCCTCTATTACATTTTTTCTCTCCTCTACTCACACCACTCATAACCATACCATATAATTTACAAACCCCCTCATATATTTTAAGGGAATGGGCTGTGAATGCTCTAAGGACTTCATTTGTACTCACAAACACATCACAACTTACACACTTGTATTTGTACTAAAAGCCTTGTAATCTCTTGTTGTTATATAAGTTTGTTTTGAGTGGTTGTGAGTGTAAATTATAGGGTGGAGAGAGAAAATGTAGTGATTTTTTTATAAATTTGGGGAAAGGGTTGTGATTTTGTGTAAATTATAGGGTGGAGAGAGAAAATTGTAATGAACAAACTATAATAAAAAATATATTATTTAATTAAATAGAAGAAAGAAATGTAGTGTTTTTTAGTGTAATTATAGAGATAGGGATAGAGAACCGGATGAGAATGCTCTTAGCTTGTACAACTTGTTTAGTCGTCAAGAATCGTTACAGGTGTTGGTGTAAAGGCTGATCTTAGATGCATTTAAGAGCCGCACGCGAGTTAGAGAAATTACTGCGTGGCAATAGGTGGTTGTGTTATATTAGTAGGAGGTATTTCATGGTTTATTATATATGTTGTGTGGATAATCCATTGTAATTAGGGGCTGTTTTATTCAGCATGTTGCTGCTGATCATGTTCTTGTAAACGTTTTGATTAATATATAAGTTTGTTTTGTAAAACAAAATTAGGCTGGTAAGCATATTTATTTTCCCAAAATTAGGCTGGTAAGCATATTTATTCTACCTAACAACTTTCAATCTTAAATCATCTTAATAAGTTAATTACATTCAACATAAGAACGATTAATGTAACTTATCTATACTTACATACAATTAACGCAATAATTTTATAACAATAACTTCACTGCTCAATATTTACTAAGTAGTAAAGTGTTATTTTCGTCCTTGTGATTTGGCAAATAATGCGAATTTAGTCCAAAAAGTTTCTTTTTTGCATATGGACCCTCCACTCCACGTTTCCCAATTCTTTCTAATTACATCCAAATCACTAACTCCTTTAAATTGAATCGTTAACTCAGGGGCAGACATGTCTTTTCACTCTTTCTTTATTACATGAGTACAGTGCCAAAATCGTCCCTAAAGTTTGGTCACATTTACTAATTTCGTCCAAAAATATTTTTTTTTGCAATTAGACCCTCGATGTTTCCCAACTGTTGCCAATTTCGTCATATTTGTTAACTTGGTCTAAATTTAACATTAACTCAGGGGTGAAACTGTCCTTTTACATACTTGTTTACATTGTTTGTTATTACGCTGAGCTAAACCCCTTATATGACTAAAAATAAAGAAGAATAAACAAACAGATAATATATTGGATTCAAACATAGGAATCGTGAAATGTTATAAAATGTCATCAAACAAACACATAATAACAATAATGTAAACAAAAATGTAAAAGGACAGTAACAACCATAAGTTAACGTTGAATATAGTCCGAGTTAACAATTTGGATGAAATTGGCAACAGTTGGGAAAAATCGAGGGTCTACTTGCGAAAAAAATATTTTTGGACGAAATTCGCAAATATGACCAAACCTCAGGGACGATTTTGGCACTTTACTCATATAAAAAAGAAATAGTGAAAAGACATGTCGACCCCTGACTTAACGATTAAATTTAACGAGGTTAGTGATTTGGATGTAATTGGCAAGAATTGAGAAACGTGGAGGGTCCATATGCAAAAAATAAACTTTTTGAACTAATTTCGCATTATTTATCAAACCATAAGGACAAAAATAGCACTTTACTCTTTAGTAAGTTTTACATAAATGATGTGAAGTTTAAATAAAATACAAAAACTTAAACGCATAAATGAATACTAAAGCTTCAAATGAATAAAATGTCTAGTTTGTTCGTTCGTTAAGGAAATAATGTGTTCACGAACGGTTCACGAACACTTACCGAAACGAGATTTTATGTTCGTGTTCGTTCATTAAGGAAATGAATGTGTTCACGAACGGTTCACGAACACAAGCGAACACAAATAAAAATCAATAGAGCCTAGAAATTGAGACCGGCGTATTCATCAATGTGAATAATAAAAGTCTGTAAACAAATCAAACAAACACAAACAAGGGTATGTTCTTGCTCGCTCATTTAACTTTAAACGAATACGAACACTTAATCGAACAAATATTTATATTCATTTTCGTTTATTTAAAAAATGAAAATTTGTGTTCATTATGTTCGTTTGTTTATAATCTAAATGAACATAACTGAAAAAGATAAACGAATATAAATGAACATAGATGACAAATGTAAATGAACACAAACAAGTATAAATGAACGTAAATGAAAACACTTAAATGAACTCAAATTAAAAAATGTAAAAACCTTTAATTGGATTACTCATCCAGATAATAAGTAATTATTTTCTATTAATGCATAAGTGAACATAAATAAACAAATACAAACGAACATAAATAAACGAACATAAACGAACGATCGTGAACATAAATGAACAAGCGGAACATTTGTTCATGTTCGTTCGTTTAATTAAATGAACACAAATATTTTGTTTGTGTTCATTCGTTTATTAAATAAACGAACATAAACGAACTTCCCGCCGAACAATTCACGAATAATTCACGAACGTTCGGTTCGTTTACAGGCCTAGTAATCCTAATTCGTATATATAGAGAGCCACACTATTCAATCCATATATCTAAACCAAATTTTAAGGAATCAAATGGAGTGCATAATTTGATAAAAGTCTTAATACTGTTTTTTGATTATAACGTTAGGGATGAATCATATATGGATTCCAATGTGAATACTCTAAAAAGGTATAGCCTACATATATTATCAAATATCTAACTAAAGGGGAAATTGAAGGAAATGATCAAAAGAAAAATAAAATCCAGTCCAGCCATCAGTCCAGTAACCGTCCAACCAATCCAATTGACAACAGTTCATAACGGCTTAGCTGGACCGGCTAGGTGTCTGGCTCGGTCCAGCTGTGAGAAATTGCATCCAACAGAACAAAAGCACTAAAACTTAAAACCACACCATAAGCAATAGACATTGAAATGAAAAACGTATAGCAAATAACAAAAGTGACTGATAATAAAAGTGTTGATAATGTTTTACAAAATGGAATCCGAATACTAGGTTTTGATTATTAGCTAACCGTATCAAACGCTAAGTAATGCTCGTGTTTTGCTAGCATCAACTAGCCTATAAAGTCACCAGCGTGCTTTTGGCGTCTTCGTTTTCCTGCTCGACCATCTCATTAATGGCAGTTTTTGAGTCTTCAAGTGCTTCCGGATCCTTTTTCAACTCCGTTTCAAATTCTTTTGCCGCCTGCAAGAGTATTAGATCTTCAAGACTCCCAAAACTAAAATTTGAACTAGAGGTTGCAATTTTGAGCCGGATCAATTGGGTCATGTATGAGAGAATTAAATAAATAACCAAATGGAAACGGGCCAGATGGGTTGAAAAATTTACCAAATACAAGGTGCAGTGGTGGTAACTGAAGAGGTAGGTCCCAGCAGAGCCCAGTTGGACCCGCAAGACTCACCTTAAACAGGGACGTCTGCGCAGAGACCAACTGGATCCGCAGGACCAACCATGCTCAGAGACGTGACGTCCTTACGCGCAGTACGCAAGCTGGTCCCGCAGGAAATGCCTCCCAATGGTGAAGGACTCCGCCTGTCCCCGCAGCCTCGGATACAAGCCATTAGGGAAGGCCACCCGCGCAGCATGGCTACACGCACAAGGCACTTAGCTCTCCATCATTCAGTGTCACCTGAAGGAATGAGCCAAGCCGGGAGCAATCCCGCACAGAGGCGGGAGGGGGAATACTCCCGCCCAAATAAGCCAGTCCGTATACTGAAGGATCTTTTACTGTACCTGACGAGGTATGGGCGAAAGATCTGATCAGAGATACGACAGCTCACTGATACAGTATGGCGAGCAGCATGCTCCTGTACTGTATCACTATTAGCCGCTGCCTACTCACCAACTACTGCCATACCACGTGCGTAGCCGTCAGTTGGTGGAACAGGAATAGTATACAGCAGGCCTGGTCCCTATCAGCCGCTACCTACCCACCAACTACCAGCAGGGCACGTGCGTAGGCTACTGTTGGTGGAACAGGAACACTGTAGCAGCCGGCCATACCTCCTTGGAAACCTACCTTCGGCTATAAATACCCCAAATGGTATGATCATCTCATCTTATCATCTTACTACATTATTATCATATTATACCTGATATCTGCTCTAGCAATCTCTTAATATACTTTTATATTTAAAGAGCAATCTAGTCTGATTCTCACGCCGGAGGGTGGTCACAAGGAGGAACCCCCCCCCCTTCTCAGTGACGAGCTCACGGTGTCTGTTTTGCAGGTTATCAGAAGAACCATCTTCCAAGGGTCTAACCCCTCGTGGGAAACATCTCTCCAACCCCCAGGTTACCAGTAATCTGTCCGGGGTCCGGTTAGTGTTTCTTCATTGGCGCCATCCGTGCTTAAAGCTAGAACTTTATTTTTCTCCAGTTTTTTCAAACTTCTACAAAGATGGTTAGAGAAATTCCGGTAACCACAACCCCAGCTACTAGGGGGAATACCGGCAACACAGTTTTTACGAACACTACCCCGGCTACCGAAGCCGGGGCAAGTGAAGTAAATTTTACGAACACTACCCCACTTACCAAAGCTGGGGCAAGTGCAGTAAATGATCGCCTACTGGGATCCACCGATACCCAGTTTGAGAAACGAAGACTCCCCCGCCAGACTCTCGATGAAGTTAAGGCATGGGCGGAGGCACGACAAAAGGAATTCCAGGCTGAGTTGGACGAACGCTTGCGTTCCGTGCAACAGGCCGACGAATTCGAGTACTGGGAGGACGACTCGGAGGAATCCGACTCCGACGCGAACCCTCGCCATAGGGCAAAAGGGAAGCGTAAGGAAACGGAATCCCAACCGAAAAGGCATTTTGGACAAGCCTTCAAACCAAAAAGCACAGGTGGAAGTCCACGAGACTTCTCTAAAACGTTCAGACCAAACGTTGCAAATGCAGGAACGTCCAAATTTGCAAGGGACATTGCTGAAGCAATCGCCCCAAAGAGTGCCAAACAAATGCCCAACATAGGCACATATGACGGTATATCTGATCCAGACGATCATTTGAACAGGTTCATAGCGGGGGCAACCGTCAGCAATTGGACGGAACCCACGTGGTGTTACATGTTCCAAATGACGCTGGTGGGGGCTGCTAGAGCTTGGTTTGATCGTCTACCGGTCAACCACATCTACGACTGGGCAGACTTCCAACAGAAGTTTAGCCAACACTTCAGCCAGCAACGGAAGTATACCGAGGAGCAATGGACAATCCTCAAATGCATACGAGAGGAAGATGAATCTCTGCCAAACTTCATCACTCGCTTCAACTCAAAGAAGCTAAGTTTGGGCAATATCAGCGAAGATCTTGTTCGCGCTGCCTTCATCCAGGGCGCACATGACCCAGAGCTCATCCGCACCCTAACGGGTAAAGATGGCATGCCATCCACATGGGATGGCATCATGACAGCAGCAAAACGCTATGCGGAAACGGAGAAGCAACTGGGTAGAGATCTCCCACAGAGCACAAACCTCTACACTCAGAAGACGAGAGAAGACAACGTCCTCACCGCCAGACTAAATAAAAAGCGAAAGCTAGGCATTTGGCAGTCAAGGGTAAACTTTGACACCTCACCCGGCTTGCAACATCGAGTGGGCGGAAGGGATAATGTACACCCGCACCGAAACTCCAGATGGACGCCACTCACTAAAAGCGTCACTGAGATATTCGCCACTGAAGAGCTCCCGTGGCCAAAACCTCCGATAATCCGACATCGTCACGATGCTGATCGGAGCAAATACTGTGACTTTCACAAGACAAAGGGCCACAACACTGAAGAATGCATAGATGTAAAAGACATGGTCGAAGCATTTGTCAGAGATGGGACGCTCGCGCACCTCGTGGCGCAATAAAGGCTGAGCAGGCGGATGCGTGTAGAACCCCAGCTGGGGAAAACGAATAAAAATTCCAGCTTCAACATTGAGACTACATGCTGCGTAAAGAACGAGATCCCGAACCAGGTGCGTATCGGCTCGATGGCGCTCCCATCCCAACATGGAAGGGAGCTCATTTACACAGTTTGCATGTAAATCAATTCCAATTTGTAAAGAAAAGGCCAAGAGCCACTTCTAATGGAAATGATTCTCTTTTAAGAACATCGAAGCTGATGATTTTACATTTATACTTTTCTGAACACCAATATGCCGGTTTTCACCGCATAATTACGTGAGGTCATTGCATGGGAAGGCGGTCCTACCCGCACGAACCCAAAAAACGTGACAAACCTTCACGCAACCGCGCGTCGAACGGTTAAACTATGCAACACTGGTGACGGCATTCACATTACGTAAAGTCGTTGCGTGGGAAGGCGGTCCTACCCGCACGAACCCAATAACGTGGCAAACCTTCACGCAGGTCAGTTGAAGGAAAAGTTCAATTCTCCCATTAAATGAAAGTGCCGGTCTATCCGCATGAATCATGAAAGGAAACTGAACACTAACCTATCGACAACCGCGCGTCGAATGGTCAAAAACAAAATTCTTAAAAGGATAAGGAAAACCTACACGCAGGTCAGATAAGGGTAAAGTTTTGCCATCCTACTAAGTGCAAGTGACGGTTCTACCCGCACAATCACGAAAGAGGAAACAAAACTTCTCACCTATTATCAACCACGTCCAAAGGTTAACTTATCCTCAAAGGATGAGGAAAACCTACACGCAGGTCAGATATGGGTAAAAGTTTTGCCATCCTACTAAGTGCAAGTGACGGTTCTACCCGCACAATCACGAAAGAGGAAGCAAAACTTCACACCTATTATCAACCACGTTCAAAGGTTAACTTATCCTCAAAGGATGAGGAAAACCTACACGCAGGTCAGATAAGGGTAAAGTTTTGCCATCCTACTAAGTGCAAGTGACGGTTCTACCCGCACAATCACGAAAGAGGAAGCAAAACTTCACACCTATTGTCAACCACGTTCAAAGGTTAACTTATCCTCAAAAGATGAGGAAAACCTACACGCAGGTCAGATAAGGGTAAAGTTTTGCCATCCTACTAAGTGCAAGTGACGGTTCTACCCGCACAATCACGAAAGAGGAAACAAAACTTCACACCTATTATCAACCACGTTCAAAGGTTAACTTATCTTAATGCCTTAGAAATGTCGAAAAGGAAAACCTACACGCAGGTCAGATGAAGGCTAAAGTTTAGCCATCCTACCAAGTGCAAGTGACGGTTCTACCCGCACAATCACGAAGGAGGAAGCGAAACTTTAACCCACTATCAACCACGTTCAAAGGTTCTTCTTCTAAACACTTGGAAAATTGCTAATTTAAACTAAGTATGCAAGTCATAAGTTTATAAAGCAAGGAACCCAAAGAAGGAAATAACAATCTTATACGCAAAAAGATTAATATTTCAAGAATATATTACAAGAATGGCCGGGTAACTACCCGCTTAAAAGAATAAAACTATACAAATCTATCTTAGCAATGGGAAGGGATCTTCAGGATCAAGCTTCAGGGCCGCTTCCACTTGGACCCGCTCCGTCAGAAGAACGGGGTGGTTCGAGGAACGCTTTGAGGACAGCTAACCCATCATCAGCAGCAGCTACTTCGTCCACCTTCTCCACCACTGGATGCGGGAAGGCGGCGTATTGATTCAATGCTTGGTCATAAATGGCTTCGGTATCCACATCGAACAAAGGGAAGTTGGAAGGCGGGACGCCTTTCTCAACAAACCCTAGACCAAGCAGGAAGCCGGCCTTTTCCCCATCCTCAAGAGAAGCGTTGAGGGCTGCGGTCATAGCATCATCGTAAGAGGTCTCTGAAAAGACCCGACGCACAACCTACAAAGAAAAAACACAAGTATTAGAACCTTTTCTTACAAAAGAAAAGCGTGAAGATAAAACTAAACATACCTGAGGCAACGCTTCTCGAAGAAGCCATTGGAGGGCAGCTTGAGCTTCTTTATGGGCGCGTTCGGCTTCGCTCTTGTTAAGGTTGGCAAGTAAAACTTCCTTTGCGGCAGCCTCTTCGACGCCCTTAAGCTTCCGCTCGGTGTGGTCAAGCACCCCCCTCTGGTCCAGGATTTCCTGGAGTTTCTTGGCATCTTCCATTGCCAAGGCATCATGAGCTCGTTGGAGAGCCTCTAATTTGGCCTTGAGCTCCTCATTCTCCACACGCAAAGGCTCAGCAACGGCTTCAGCCTTGGCAGCCCTCTCGGTTGCGTTTCGCGCAGTCTCCCTGGCCAGCCGAAGCTGTTCATTCACAGCTTGGGCAGCCTTGGAGCGGGCCTCGAGTCGCGCCTGAACTTCAACCTCGAGGGCCTTGAAGGCCTTCTCCTTGTCGGCGGCAGCTGCCGCCAGCTGTTGGTTCTCCTCCCGAAGAGCACGCGCCTCAGATATGTCCTTGGCGCGAGCTGCTTTCAACTTGTCGTTTTCACGACAAAGCAGCTCGACGCGCGGCTGCGTCCGGGCCTGGAGAACCCGAAGCTCATTAGTTAGCCTACCCTCCTGGTAGCTAACCATGGCTTCCCCCAACGCACCCGGAGGAGCAGCGTGGCGAGCCCAGTCCACGCACTCCACAGGTGTGCGAAGGGTTGTTCCTCGGCGAATGTTCCATCGTGGAACATACACTTCATTGGAATCCGACACTGCAAAAGAAACAAAGGCAGTAAGGAAAAGATGATAAAAAACATAAGAAAAGAAAGGAACCCTACGCACCTGTAGGGTCAATGATAGGCCGATAGCCGCCAAACCCATCACCTGAACCTAAAGGAAATCCATCCAACAGGTCAGGCAGACGGGAAGGTGGCAAAGATCGGCGGGAAGCCCTGCGCGTACCTGATGGTCCGGCCATCGGTGCCGGTGGCGCGGGCATGGAGGCAGCCGCCGAGGCCGCCGTTGTGGTCGCCGCCGCGGTCGCCGCCTCGTAGGCAGCAGCAGTAACCGCCGGCTCTGTGAAGGATGCTGTAAAAATCGCACTCACAGCCGGCGGTGACGTCATCTCAGCTGGAACAGTCTGCTCAGAGGGAGCAACTGAACCAGCGGTAGCAGGCGCAGGCACCTGGGTCGACGCCTCAGGTAGGCTGACCAAGCCTACCGTCATTGGCGGAAGGGTACTCCTCTGCGCCTCACCCCGGAATGCGTCAACATCCACGCCTGCACAAAGAAGAAAGTGTTAAGATAAATTTATGAAGTAATAAATAAAGACAAACTATGATTGTACTTACGGGTTTTCTTGACCCTGAACGTACGGACGGGCGGGGAGGAACCCGATGGAGCCGGCCTCTTGGTACCGGTCACCGTCGTCTTTGTTGGTTCTCCGGAGGTAACGGTCGTAGCCTCCGGAGCAGTGGTCTTCTCACCACCGGGCTCCCCCGCCACCTCTTCACTATCTGACTCCGAGTCAGATAGAACAACTGGATCAGCTGTGGAGGCCTTCTCCTTCCCCTTCACGCCGGCAGCAACCTTCTTCTTCCGCACAAGGGGAGGACCATCTGCGGATTCCTCAGAAGAAGATAGGATGTAAGGATTTCCAGCAACGGGTACAGCATTGAGGGGTTCAGGATAGAATATCTCCTTACCTGGCCGCCGGTGGCTCAGGATCTCTTGGCCCGGCGGATAGACCTCCACAAACCTATCCGCCGTTTGCTCCAGGATGGGCAACTCATTGTCGTCCAGAGCACGAGTGCCCACCCGCACGGGACTGTCAGCTTCCCGCGGGAACAGGAGCGACTCCAAATTATTCCCCTCTGAATGAAAAAGAAACAGTTAGAAAATTAACTAATATCAGCAAGAAAGACAAGACATACCATAAGGAATAGAGTTCAAACCGTATTCAAGAAGGATGGGAAACCGGGAAGCATCCTTCCATACCCGGCTCATCCCCAGCAGCACCATCCCGGACTCCGCAAACCGGTAAACCGGAGATTGGACCCGGGATATCTTCGCGAACCATTCCGCCTCCTGGTAGCTGGAAGCGTGAAGGCTCGGAAGCGCTTGACCCTTCTTGAACTTCATAGCAATGGGGATGGCGCGGGCAGAGATGTAGAAGAACTCCCGCTTCCACGATCGGAGACTGCGCTCGGTCACGCAGATCTTCAAACCCTTGATACGGGTTGTCAGGGTGTACCACCCCTGGACGCACCTCCAAGTATAGAAGGTCATCAGGCGGTCCACGTAGGGCTCAATACCCAGAATCCGACACACCCACTCGAAGTGCCGGACCTTGGCAATCGCCATCGGATGCACCTCGGTCAGGTGCACCCCGTGCCTCTCCAGGACACGGTACACAAACTTTGTCAATGGGAACCTAAGGTTCCCATAAACAAAGAATGCAGCATATACCCCGATCTTGCCACTGGGGGCATCGTACACAGTCTGGTGGGATTCAGGAAACTCAGGCTCGAGAGACTCGAGCATGAACTTCCTGACGATGTACTGGTACTGATCGACAGGTAGAGCACACTGGCATTCGCCAGCAGTACTCCTATCGTCGGCTACAGCTTCAGCATCATGAGAAGACATTTTTGCAGAAAGAAGAGTGATTTCGGGAAAATGCTTGCCTGAAAAAGGGGAGTATTTGCCGGAAATCACTAAGAAGAAGAAGAAGAGAGGTGAAAGTGTGGATTACAAAGAGGCCTCTCCCCCTTTATATACTAATCGCAATTAATGCGGTGAATTTAATGCGGAGGAGAGAGAAATCGACGGTGCAATGAAACTATGACACGTGGCAAAAAGCAAGCTGGCAACAGCTGTAGAAAGGACGTGTGCCAGTAATTTCGCGGCCACGCGCCCGAAAAATCACGCCCACGCGCCTGAAAAAGCGTCTGGAATGACCATGTTCTGTCACGTCAACATAACTTCCTGCACGTCCTGACACAGTCAGAAGAAACCGTCGCACTACGTTTCAGAGGTTTGGACTGTTATCTTTTCACCAACTCTTCGAATTTCAAAATTCAAAATTCGAAAATATTAAAAAGTAAGCGGGAAAATACCCCTTACCCCTTGGCAAGCAAGTAACCGTAAGACGGATGCGGGTACAGTGTAAAGGCAAAACCCTTCACATACCTAGCACCCGCAGGGAATTGAAGCCAAATAAACCTTGGCAAACAAGTAACCGTAAGACGGCTGCGGGTACAGTGTTAAGGCAAAACCCTTCACATACCTAGCACCCGCAGGGAATTGAAGCCAAGAAAACCTTGGCAAACAAGTAACCGTAAGACGGCTGCGGGTACAGTGTTAAGGCAAAACCCTTCACATACCTAGCACCCGCAGGGAATTGAAGCCAAGAAAACCTTGGTGAACAAGTAACCGTAAGACGAATGCGGGTACAGTGTTAAGGCAAAACCCTTCACATACCTAGCACCCGCAGGGAATTGAAGCCAAGTACCTCGGCAACCAAGTAACTATAAGACGGGTGCGGGTACAGTGTAAAGGCAAAACCCTTCACATACCTAGCACCCGCAGGGAATTGACGCCAGGAATACCTTGGAAGTAAAGTAACCGTAAGACGAGCGCAGGTACAGTGTTAAGGCAAAACCCTTCACATACCTAGCGCTCCGCTGGGAATTGAAACCAAGAAGGATCTTCTGGGCAATGCTTGCGGAAACGGAAATAACATCCCCGCATAGCGGGTACGTCGAGAACTACGTTGTTTGAAGCTCCAAGATGGAATTGGTGGTCTTAACATAATTGATCACTATGTTCAAAACTACCAAAACCTCATGGAAAATATATACAACTGGGACTCAATGCTCCTGACTTGCGAGGAGGTTACAGACCTACCCGCATCATACCCAAAGACCAAGCAGGAAACTCGGGCATTTCTGCAAGTGACAAGGACTTCCGCGGAAAGAATCCCATGGAAAACCTTACAAAACCCTTTTCAAAACCCTTTGCTCAAGTCCGAAAGTTCACCTCACTTTATTAAACACTCATGAGAAGAACATTGGACCGGGGGGACTTGAAGAGGTAGGTCCCAGCAGAGCCCAGTTGGACCCGCAAGACTCACCTTAAACAGGGACGTCTGCGCAGAGACCAACTGGATCCGCAGGACCAACCATGCTCAGAGACGTGACGTCCTTACGCGCAGTACGCAAGCTGGTCCCGCAGGAAATGCCTCCCAATGGTGAAGGACTCCGCCTGTCCCCGCAGCCTCGGATACAAGCCATTAGGGAAGGCCACCCGCGCAGCATGGCTACACGCACAAGGCACTTAGCTCTCCATCATTCAGTGTCACCTGAAGGAATGAGCCAAGCCGGGAGCAATCCCGCACAGAGGCGGGAGGGGGAATACTCCCGCCCAAATAAGCCAGTCCGTATACTGAAGGATCTTTTACTGTACCTGACGAGGTATGGGCGAAAGATCTGATCAGAGATACGACAGCTCACTGATACAGTATGGCGAGCAGCATGCTCCTGTACTGTATCACTATTAGCCGCTGCCTACTCACCAACTACTGCCATACCACGTGCGTAGCCGTCAGTTGGTGGAACAGGAATAGTATACAGCAGGCCTGGTCCCTATCAGCCGCTACCTACCCACCAACTACCAGCAGGGCACGTGCGTAGGCTACTGTTGGTGGAACAGGAACACTGTAGCAGCCGGCCATACCTCCTTGGAAACCTACCTTCGGCTATAAATACCCCAAATGGTATGATCATCTCATCTTATCATCTTACTACATTATTATCATATTATACCTGATATCTGCTCTAGCAATCTCTTAATATACTTTTATATTTAAAGAGCAATCTAGTCTGATTCTCACGCCGGAGGGTGGTCACAAGGAGGAACCCCCCCCCCTTCTCAGTGACGAGCTCACGGTGTCTGTTTTGCAGGTTATCAGAAGAACCATCTTCCAAGGGTCTAACCCCTCGTGGGAAACATCTCTCCAACCCCCAGGTTACCAGTAATTTGTCCGGGGTCCGGTTAGTGTTTCTTCAGTAACGGAAGCATCTGATTCTACATAATACCTCTGGGTAACTGAACCTTTATAATAGTTAAAATTTACTCTATACAATAATAATAATAATAACAATAGAAAAAGTGATTTCAGAGAGTGAAGAATAAAAAACCATATATCCATTTTATAACCCAATGAAGGGGGGGTTTCATTCGTCCATGCATGGTTTTTTGGTGTCTATTGCATCGTTTCTCAACATACAATTACAAGAGAAGCCAGGTTTTTTGGTGGTGGGCGGAGTGGATCTGAGACTCAAGGGTTTGAAAGTGTTGGTGAACAAGGATGAGCTGGAAGAGGATAAAAGAGTGGCTGGTGATGTGCGATTGGAAACAGGGTGGCGTGTAAAATGAGCTGAGATTCCATGAAATCATGGCCATTGTTCAAGAAAGTGGTGGCGGATTAAGATTAAGATTTGCAGGAAGGAAGATATTTTGGGTGTTGAAATAATAATAATAATAATAATAATAGAGTGAAAGGGAGGTAGGTAGGTACACTGGAGATGCTGAATATTGTTGACCCTCCAAGATGATATAATATTTGATTATTTATCCGTGAAACTCGTGTCTTATTTTATTTTATTTTTTATTTTTTATTCTTTTTTCTGTATTTTACAAGACAAATTTCCAAAATAGGCCAAATGATAGAGAAGGTCTTAAAATAGTTCATCAAATTAAAAAATTTCAATAATAGTCCCTCTAAAACTCATGGCGGCGATGTGTTTGGTTTCTCGCCAATGGTTTTCGTCCACCAATAAAATTATGACATGTGTAAAGATGCTGCCCCACCCGATTGTTTTCTGATTAAATCCGTCTCCTCCATTGTTTTTGGTATAAAAAACGTCTCCGTGAAAACCGTCTCCTCTGTGATGTTTGGTCCTGTTTTCATCTTCTTCGTGAGTTTTCAAAAAAGGTTGAAATTTGTGTTTCTTTGAAATTCATCTGACCAAACAAATTTCACATGAATTTCGTCTTTGAATATGAATTTCAATCAAAACATGCAAAAAAACACCATTATGTCTCCTTTGGATTAGTACAACGATGTTGTCCGGCAGTACATTGAATAATTTAAAGCGAGAAAATAATGTTTTGGATCTTTTTCGGCTAGTTGTTGCCGAAGCTCTGGCCACCGGGTATAAATTTCCACGGCGTGTTCTCGTGAGTGAAATAATAAAGGTCACAATGATGAGCATTAACGAGTGGACTTCATGGGTTTATATAGGAGAAAATTCCCAAACATTCAAAAAATACAATAACTAGCTGGGTGGCACGCCGGTGATGCGTGGTGTTTGCGATGGTGGTTTTAGTTACTAGTTCGAACCGACAAAGAGTGTTGGAAGAGAAGGGGTGGGAAAGTGGCTGAATTAACATGATGGAGGAAGTCATTGGTGATGGCGTATGGTGATGCGCTGCAGCCAAGAACCAAGGGGAAGGGTGGTGGCCAATGGTGCATCAAGGTGGTGAGGTTGATCGGTGATGAGATGGATGGGGAAGATGATAGTGAAGAAGTGGAGGAGAGAGAGAGGGATGCATGTTTTTTCAAAAATCGTCACATTGGTTACATTGACCACTTAAAGTTCTGGTTATATGACATTTGTTCCGCTTTGGCATATAGGATCAAGTACTGTGGTCAGGTTCCAAGTAAGGAATAGCGTCTTACCTTGGGTTCTCGGAATTGTTTTTGCCAAGGCCCGACTCACAGTTCTCTCCTCATTCCAGTTACTACAAGAACATGTCATACTCCCATATTTAAAGTGCGGGATTAAAAACAAAATAAGGGAATTCTTAAGGAATTTTCCAAGATAAAATCAATCTACTAAATTATTAATTAAAGGAATTTAAAAATATTTTGAGAGTGAGACATAGTCTCGGAGTTTGTGTGTGCACAACATTAAAATAGTAAAATAAATAAATAATCTAAGTAAGCTATAAACACATAATAATAAACACATAAGGCAATCAAGTAAGCACGTATAGGGTCCTAAGCATATTACTAGGACTTTTCTAACCACCTATCTTATAACCTTCCGCTCTGATACCAATCTGTCACACCACAACCTAAGGCGGAAATGTCGGGGTGCGAACGGTGGTTCACAGCTTACAAGGTACTATCATACAATATAAAATATGACAATATCTATTTATTTATTCAAATTTCAATCAAGTACACAAAGTTTAACAAATTACCAAAACAAAATAAAATATAACTATTCTTTATTTTATTATCTATGGTCTCTCTATATGTTCTTCACCTTAACTTCAAATCAATTGATAACCTACATATGTATATAAAATAAACACAGATTTGTCAACAACACATGTTGAGTGAGATGATCATCAGTTTTGACACTAGTAATAATATGTAAAAAATGATAAATAATAACTACGCAAACAAAATCATGTAAGTAATAATCAATCAAACCGTGAGCAAGTAGTGTGTCAGTTGACCATGCCTCACGAACACAGGCTATGGTTACTAGGACGGCGTATGATCATACTATAATGTGATTAAGATGGACCTCTCCGAATATGATAGAATACAAGCACATAAACAAATAACAATTAGCATTTAATTGAAATACACACAATAATTTTGTTAGCGAGTTTGTGTTTATATATGAAATAAAACATGAATTAGATACGCATATGTCCCCAATACGTTTGAAAACTGTAAAATAAAAGGGAAATGATATCTCACCTTGAGGATCAAGCGAATAAACCGAGAGGTAGAATAAACGAGCAAAGTTAACGTGACAAGTTTTCTGATCCAAACAGACCTGAGACTTATGCAAAATAAAATGGAATAAAAAACGAGAACATAGCCGCTAGAATTAATCCAAACGGATGTTTAGAACTCCGGTTATGAGAAAATTAACGTTTAAGCGAGCTGGTACTGACAAGAATCCAAACAGCGGTTCGGAAGTCGGGTTTTCGTCATTAGCCATAAAATATCTAAACAAAAATAAAAGTCTTCTGAACCGAAATTCGGTTCCTACCAGAAGTGTTAGAAATTGATTGGTCAAAGTTGTTGACTAATATACCCTTAAACGGGTCGGAAAGCAATTGATCACCGAAAATCCCTCAATCACTGAAATTGATTGAAGGCTTTTGTTAAGTGGATGAAAATACACAAAAACACAGAAAAAAACTTATCCGAATGATGAATGGAACAAGAGATAATCGAGGTTAAAGGGTCTTGAAGCTTGAAAGTCAACGAAGGCTTGAAGAACTTGAAGAAATTGAAGAAACTGACAATGGGGGGGGGGGGATTTTCGAGATTACAGAGATGGTGGCTGGTATTGAAGTAATAATTTAGGGTTTTATGATATGCCTTGTTTAAATATTAAGGGTTAAGGCTTGTTTATTAGGAAATAGCTCGTTTAGGAAACCTAATAATCAGTTAATGACAAAATCAAACCAATTAACAATAAAATTCGTTTTTAATATTTAAGGTAAGAAAATAGACATGTATAATATTATATAACTTATCTTGGGGCATAAGTTTCGGGATTTGGGTAAAAAAATAGTCCTTGTACTTCTATAAATGCAGTTTTTAACCGTTTTAAGCGATTTTAAGAGTTTCTAAGGACTATTTGGCATGATTGAAAGTTTGAAATTATAAAATAAGTTAAATACCAATAAATGCAAGTTTTTAAATTGTTCAAAAGATCCGAATTACATTCTAGAATTGGTTTAAACATAAACGAATACAAATACGAAAAATCTGAGATGTTACAAAAATCTGAGGCGAAAGTAGCCAAGATGATAGCTCGCAGTTGCAGGCACTAACTCCAACTATAATAACATAGGTGATCGCTGGCATTAACGCAAATATGAATTCAAATCAACCGCTAAACACTAATATTCCCCCGATAAATACTAATACCATCACGAATAATGCTCCCCCACTGAACACTAATGTTGCTACCAATGCTAATCCTCCACCGAATACAAATACCATTGGCAATAAAAATCACCCGCTGAATACGATTACTATTGACAAAAATAATCCTCCACCGAACATGAACAATGATCGTAACAACCTTGATCCCCCGCGACGAGAATGCTTATTTAAACATTTCATGTCATGTAAACCGATAGATTTCAGAGGTACTAAAGGGCCAAATGGGTTGATAAAGTGGTCGAGAAAACCGAGTCCGTTATCAATATTAGTAACTGCCCACTGGATTATATTGTTAAATATGCTACATGTACATTTTTTGACCACGCTTTAATGTGGTGGAATACTACGGTGCAAATTCGGGGGCAAGAGGTAATCAACCGCATGACTTGGCAGAACTTAAAACCCTGATGTTGGAACATTTTTTTTTTCAAGGAATGAAATACAGAAATTAGAACACTAACTATGGAGTTTGGAAATGAAGGGAGCGGATCACTTGGGGTACACAAACCGTTTTAACGAACTGGCTCGCCTGGTGCCATGGTTGGTAACTCCAGAATCTAAGCATATCGAACGCTATATTTGGGGTTTAGCCCCAAAAGTAAGGAGTTTGGTTAATCCAGTTAGCCATTCAACTTTTGAGAATGTCGTGTCTCAAGCCGACATGGTAACGCTTGATTTAGTTACAAGTGATGTGTTGATAATGCCCATTTAGAAGCATAATGTCTTTTGCTAGGGTCTTATAGTAGTTTTTGTATGCTTAAATGTCATATTTTGTAATGTTTGTTAGAACCAGCGCATAAGTCCTTAGGGATATGCACCGTATAAGACTTATGCGCCCCTAGGCTGTCTTGTGATGTCTATATATAGTTCTAGACTTATGTGTTGAGTTTAGAGAGTTTTTGGTGATTTCTAGAGAGAGAAAGTATTGTCTAGAGGGAGAAAGAGCTTGAATATTGTCATATCTTCTTGTATTGATTATTGAAGTTAACGAAATGGACTTTAAAGTTAGTTTTGTGTTTTCTACTTTGATGGATTCCGCACTTGAAGGTTAAAGCCAATAACACAACATCGATCCTACGTACATCTACGTCAACATCACGTACTTTCAAGTTAGTAGTT